>NW_015557091.1:1845438-1848415 GCF_001515605.1 Sinocyclocheilus anshuiensis | reverse complement strand
TTCATCTAATATTTATCATAGTAATTTGTATCATTGACATAAATTTCAATCTATTTTAAAGGTGCCCAACTCCTGGCTGTGACGGCTCAGGTCATGTGACAGGAAACTATGCATCTCATAGGAGGTAAGCCTCATTAAATAGGAAATCTCTACTAAATAATCTTAGACTTCAATGAAAGATGAAAATGTAGTGATATTTTTTGATGTTTCTGCATGACATAAATGGTCATGCTTTTCATTATAACACAATGTCTATAATTAACGTTATACTATAATAGACTTTAGACATCAGGCCACACAAAGGCACTCAGTGGGTTAAATAATTTGCATTTAAAACCGGGTAATCGGCAAAGAGTAAATACTTTGTGGCATTTCACGGCTGTTGTGGTAATGACCCCTGTTCAATGGCAACACGACAGGTGTCGAAGCTTGAAAAACGCAGTAAACGCAGTGTATCTTTCCCACACACACGTCTGCATGCTTGAACTTCTGAAAGGTTCGTCACATATGTCATGTTCCTTCCCAGTCTGTCAGGGTGCCCTCGTGCCAGGAAAGGAAGCTTGAAGCTCACGCCAAGCAAAGAGGACAAAGAAGAGCCAGAGATGAAGTAAGACACCACCAAAACAATGACAGCCAAATGTTTTTATTTAGATTGAACAAAAAGGTTTTACTTTACACTTAAATGTATCAACATTTTACACAAAATCTCTTTTTTATTTCATTAAATAATAGAGTTAATAGAAATCTAGTATGCCCTTTCCATGAATAGGGTACACTTGGATTTTTTTCTAAAGCATTACAGGCACAAGTCACTTTTTTTTTTTTTTTGTGAGAACTATGAAATAACTTTGAAAATTATTATAAAATTAAACAAAATTGAAATTAACTTAACCTAGAATGAAATGTAGCTAGGTTTACTTTAAACATATCAAATGTCTTTATCTTTACTATAAAATAGCGATCTGTTAATATATTTAAACATTTTCAATTATTACCTGAAAAATATTTTTAATTAAAAACCGTATTTGTTAATATTTCTAAAAATGTAAGAAAATTTTCTCATAAAATTAATAGGAAAAAAGTCCCATTTTTGCGGTTAGAACTATTAGATAAGTTTGAAAACTATTATAAAATAAAATGAATTTTTAATTAAACTAGCATGAAATGGAGCTAGGTTTAAATGTATCAATTGTCAGTATCTTTACTATTAAATGGTGATCTGTTAATATATCTAAAACTGTTATAATATTTTATATTATTTTAAATTAAAATCATTCAATTCATTGTATCCCACAATTTTTCTCATATAAAATTAATGGGAAAATATTTTTGGAAGGTTGTGCACCTGCTTTCACTGATCATTTGTTGAAGAAAAAAAAAGTGAAAATATCTTCATCGGGATGCATATAATTTTTAGATTTTGTAATCAAAACAAACTGTACAACTAGCCTTTAAAACAATTATTTTCACAGTAAAACATGTAAATAAGACATAAGTGTTGTTTTAGGGAATATTGTATGCCAGAAAGCTAGATGCAAAATAATTTATATAAATCCATTTTTAATAAAAATAGAAGGATAGTTCATGTTTGTAGAACTGCATTTCCTAGAAATACCATTCAGAGAGCTCAAAACTCTTTCCTCGTTTTCCCATAAGATCTCATTTAATTACAATTAATGCAGCAGTTTGCTCTTTAAAAACATAATACTATGGAGGAAAAAAAAAATTAATTGAATTGATTCCAGCCTTAAATCCGAAGTCTAACCCAGAGTGACAGGGCTTTCCTACTTTTGCATCTGGGCTAGTATTTCATTTTTAATTACTAATGCAAAGACGAGAGCTTAGGAATTAGACGGTAGCAGGTCCGCGCACATTAAAGGAGGAACAGAGAGGAAGAGAAATGGACGGGTGGAGAAACTGAAAGTACATCTGTAATATCGCTAGATTATTGTAAATTGTCGGCCATATGGTCCATCTCTGTTGTCCCTCGGTCAGGAACGCCATTCCCGGAGCCAGACGCGACGGCCAGTGTTGGAGTCATAATGTGGTCTTGTTTTAGTCAGCGTATTAGAGCCAAAACTGCCATAACAACCTTTCCCATATAGGCCCGCAGACAAGCTATTTGTACTATCCCAGATAACCTCTCACCTCTTCCAATATGGGCTATCAGGGAAAGGGTCAGCCACCTCCAAATCATGTGCTTTTTCCCCCCTGTGGAGGACGCGCAACAATTATGTGCAATTTATGTCATTCCATTACTGACCTAGGGGGAAAGTGAGCAGCAAAATAAATTGGCCAACTCCTCAGCACTCTAGTCTTCAACTTGGTAGGGCTTATGTTTTCCATCGGCGGCACGTTAACCGCCCTGCCCGTAATTATTTACTGGAGTGCATTTCTGACTTTCCGCATGTGCCGATAGAATTATTCCAGCCCTGTTTTCTGCTTTGAATACATTTTTAATCAGCATTTCACAGGATTAATCTTCTTAATGGTATTTGAAAAGTCTTCCAACTCGGCAAATTGGGGGTGGGGGTGTTTATGGACATGCGAAATGACAAACACACGTGAATGGTGTGGGTCGTTGGAAGTTTTAGCCATCAAATTATCGAATGAATGTATATGGGCTCATTTGTGTTTACGTTGTAAGCTCTGAAACTAGTTCAGTCTCAAATAAGAGATTATCTTTAACAATCGCTGTTACTCTGTTGAGTTTAGGACAACAAAAGAAGGCTGTGCAAGGGGTTTAATTTAAGCACGTCGAGGGGTCGGGTCACATCTGTGTGGGTTTTGGCATGGTGACCCAGAAATCAATACCAAACAACCTTTGTGATGCAGATTATGACCTTGATCCCCCCAACTAGTATATTATAGGGTTTTTATTATTATTTTAATTAGATTTTATTTTTATATTTTCAGTTTTTATTTAATTTTAGTTGAATATATATATATATATATATATATATATATTACATTATAA
>NW_015557091.1:1836856-1845155 GCF_001515605.1 Sinocyclocheilus anshuiensis | reverse complement strand
AAGAGTGAAAAATTTAAGGGGGTCTGAATACTTTCCGTACCCACTGTATATATATATATATATATAACTTCAACTAAAATTCAATAAAAACTGAAAATATAAAATATAATTAATAATAATAATATAATTATAATATTATCTAATTAAAATAAAAAAAAGGTTTTAGTGAATTTGTGTTTTTTTTTCATTTTTAGTAGTAGAATTCAGATTCAGAAATCTATATATGTGCACTGCATAAATTCAGTCTAAAAAGTTCACTAGTAACTGCTTTAACTATTAACTGAGAAATATTTAAAGTTTTTGCTTTATTTTATAATAGTTTTAAGTGCTTAAAAGCATATTTTGCTTTATATTTATATATTCTGCTTTTATATTTTGTTTTTTTGTCATAAAATTAATAAGAAAAAAATATTTAGTTAGACCTCCTGATGTTGATGATCCTACTTTCACTGATTAATTTATGTACTATATTCATGGACAGTGACAATATTTTCACCAGGATGCACATAATTTGGCAGTGATATCAGTGTACATTGTCCTGTTATGAATGCGATAAATAATATATATATAATAAAAAGATATATTTCCTTTCTCGTGCACCAGGTGCCCAGTGGCAGGCTGTGACAGTCAGGGCCACGTGTCGGGTAAATACACGTCTCATCGCAGCGCAGGAAGTTGCCCCATCGCCACCAAACGGCAGAAGGAGAGCTCGGTGAACGGATCGGCCTTCTCCTGGAAGCTCTGTAAACAGGAGCTTCCACACTGCCCTCTGCCCGGCTGCAACGGCTTGGGTCACGCCAACAACGTCTTTATCACACACAGAAGGTGAGCAAACTATATCATAACCTGGAACTTCAGTTCTGATGTTAAACTTTAAACCTACATACTGGATAATAAGACCTCATGTCCTAACTTGAACACATTCATTGTGAAGTTGTTATCAGAGTTGTTTAGTATTTATTATATTGTTATATATAATGTAATAATATTATATATTATATAATATAAAAATGTTAACATAAATATAAAAAACAAATATTACATATACACATATATACAGGTTGACTTCAGGAATAAGATAACAGTATTTATGATTTAAAATAGGTATTTTGTTCTTTAATTATATATACACACACATACTGTATATATATATATATATATATATAATGCATATTACTGAACTATGTTATCATTATAATATTTCCAATAAGTTTCCAATATCATTATTACATTTCCAATATTATATGTTATTTCCAATCAAGCTAGCATATCTGGATTATTAATGTTGTTTATTTTTTCACATAAATATACAAAATAAATATTTAAATGCACAAATATATACAGGTTGACTTCAGAAATAAGATTCATGTGATTTTTTTATATATATATATATATGTATTTATATAAATTGGTCATAAATATGGTCATATATTATACTCATGATTTCTGAAGCTAGATTATAATTTGTGTAGTTATAAAAAGAAAAAAAATCAAAGTATCTAGATTTTGTGTTTGGTCCCTTCGTAGTTTGTCAGGATGTCCACTAAACGCCCAGAGTATCAAGAAGAAACTCTCCGATGAGGAGATGATGACCATCAAACTCAAAACCAGCAGCGGTGAGTACTTTAAGCACTTAAAATTAATAAAACAGCATAAAATTAAGCTAAATGCTTAATGTTTGACTCGCTAATATTATCATTGTAGTGTGTGATAAGGAAAAAAAAGAGCTTCAAAAGTTGCGGCAGCTTCAAGTAATTTAGTTGCGATGACCATTGTCTGGTTTGTCTTCTGTCGATCAGGTATTGAAAACAATGAAGACATGCAGCACTTGGATCATGAAATAAAGGAGCTAAATGAATCCAATCTGAAGATAGAAGCAGACATGATGCAGCTCCAGACTCAGGTAAATAACCTTATCATGCGCCGAGCATTATGGGTAATGTAGTTTCAGAGCTAAAGACCTTGTTTTGCCCTGTTTTAAAACAGATTTCATCCATGGAGTGCAACCTGAAGACTATTGAGGAGGAGAATAAAATAATCGAGCAGCACAACGACAGTCTGTTGAAGGAGTTAGCGCGTCTCAGTCAAGCACTTATCAGCAGTCTCACAGATATCCAGCTGCCGCAGATGGTGAGACGGACCTCACACTGACACAGATAAACACGTAAAGCATAACCTGATCTCGGTCAACAAATATTATTACAGTTTTAATCACTGCATGAGGTCCCTTACAAAATTTGATTATAGTAACGGACTATATTGTAAAAACAAAATCAGGTTTTCAAGGAAAATAATACTTAAAAAATATGGTAATACGCCACTTAGAAGGTTTCATTTGTTACAGAGTTTCTGCAGGTTTTATGAAGGCCAATGTAAGACTTTTTAAAGATTTTTTAAGACGAAGTAAAGAAAATAATAGTTTTCATACCATATTGAGAGCTATTTTTTATTGTTTTAAGCATAAAATCACTTAAACTTGTTCAATTTCTCAGAAAACAAGACTTTAACTATCTTCACATTGCATTTCAAGTAAATGTAACAAGACATTATGCATGCATGTATGTATTTTTTATTTAGTTAGTGCAGTGCATGCAACTTTTAAGGCCTTAATTTGTGATTGACACACAAAAACCCTGTGTTAATATTAGTTAACTACATTAGCTACCATGAACTAACAATAAAAAAATACTTCTAAAGCAATTAATAATCGTTAATTCCAAAATTAAACAAAGATTAAAAATACTGTAACAAATGCTCATTGTTAATGTTAGTTAATGCATTAACTAAAATAATAATATTTAATATTAAAAAGATTATTTAATAGGGCCAAATCAAACTGAATAAATTAGATACACGAATGAAAGTCATTTTTATCAGCTCTAAATATTTCCTTTAAGGTACCAACTGAGCGTTTTATATTTTACCGTGTATTTTCTAACAAAGTACTGTAGTTACTACAGTAAAACTGTGGTAACTTGGTATTAGCCACTATTGTCATTAAAACAAGACAATTTATTAGCCACATGAGTCTTAAGACTTGTTTGTAGGCTAATTTAATTTAATATGATTTTACTGTAGCAACAACAACTGGAGTATTTATGGTATTTTGAGGTAAACTATAGTTAAAATTGAGCATGTTTGTAAGGGTTGAATGCATTTTAAAGACATTATGAAACATGCATTTCAGAGTTAATGAATGCAATGTTCTTTAATGTGTTTCAGGGTCCGATAAATGAACAGAACTTCGAAGCATATGTGAACACGTTGATGGATATGTACAACAATTCAGAGCACGAGTATTCACCAGAATGCAAAGCCTTACTGGACAGCATCAGACAGGCCATCAAGGGCATTCACGTATAAGGCCAAACTCTCGTTCACAACCGTTTGATTGTCCGCAGAGAGGGCTGGCTTTGTCATCTGTGCAAGATACGTCTCGATTAATTAAAAAAATACAAATAAAAGTAACTCCATTCCATGATAAATGCATTGCACTGAAAAATACCAGCTACATTTTTACAGCTCAATGTTCCTTTCAGTGAGATTTGACCTCCTTTTGCACTTATTTATTTCCTATGGTTTGCTTGAATTTATTCCGTATTGTTCTTTCGTGTGTTATTATATTATTGCTACATATTATCTTTATTCATCTGTACTATTTATCTCACAGTAATCTTATTTATTGATTTATTTATTGCTATCATTTTTGCTGCAACTCCAAAATGCAAGGCCAGTCTTACATATTGTGAATTTTATTTTGCATTTGTTGTACAATAACTGGGCGTTTTAGTTGTTCAAAATATATCACCGGTATTTGTGATGACTTTTTCTTCATAACTGATGTCAAATGTAAGAATAGTCCACTTGCGCCACCTGTTGGTGAGCAGCTGAACCGTACTGTATGCATCCCTGACTTATAATTTTTTTTATGTAGTTAATGTATGTCACTGAAATTATATCATTTGCTTTCATGCATAAATTCTAATAAGTGAGCAAAAAGAAAAACATTTTATCCGAGTAACTCTCCAAACGACTGTACAGTGAGCAAAAATCAAATCATCCACACACACACAAAATGATTTCCGTTTCTGTTCATATGAACTGCCTTTGGTGTGCACATCCGTGTGTGCATATATGTGCCTAAATGTAAATGAGTACATGGAATATGATCTGTTTTGTGGTAGAGCAGTATTACGTCAATGGTGATTCATTTTATTCTGCAGTATATTTATTTTCTGAATGAAAAGCCTCTAAACTCTGTTTACCTACTGTTTATACGGCATTTTAAGTATGTAACGATATTCTTGTAAAAAAAAAAAGTGTTTTATGATCAGGCACAATAAGGTTTTCATTCTTTTCTGTGAGACTGAACTCAACCTTTGGCTTCTTTTGTGCGACAAACAAGAGTGGGCTCTCAAATAGCTTTTATGGATGATATTTTCTCAAAGCACTTCATGTCTTCAAGCCACTAAAATATAAAAATGGATGGTTTACAGCAATAGGGAGTAATCTTTCCATTATGACTGGATCTGTACCACTTGATTTTGTGTTTAAATGCACGGCCGAGGTCACCTCAGCAGATCTGAGTGCTGTTATTGCTGTGTTACGATCACAAACGGCCTCGTCGCAGCACTTTTAAAGCTTTCTCTAACACTAAACGTACCCTTTTGCACTTTTATTCTGTTATTTAGTGTTTATTTTGAGCGGGTCACATGCGTGATCGGTGCAGGTTAATTAGCACACTGAAGGAGTTTAACCTTAGATTTACGTTGTCCATTGATGATGTCAAAAATAGTTTTGTTGCAGGTCATTCAGAGGGAATAAAACACTATATTATCTGACCAAATGAGCATAATGAATTGCATTCTCAATAAAACAAATCAATTTTGTTTGTTAAAATCCTAAATTACTGTATGATTAAAAGGTTTAAATGATTTGTAATTCCTAATTTTTTATTTATAAACCACAGATTGTTTGCTCAGGAAGTTTTGTGAGGAATATTTATTTTTTTTCTTTTTGTATTTGATGTTTTGTAATGTGATATGGATTTTTTGTGTAAAAGAAAAAAAATAGTATAACACAGTACTGTAAATGATTTAGTTTTTTTTTTTCAGTTCAAGTAGTTTGTATATCAGGATTTCCTTACACTTTTAAAATTTCATAAGCAGTACTGCGCTGTGTTGTACAGTTTGTGTATGGTAGAAATAAACTATTGAAATGATCTGCATAGCACTCATTGTACGGTTGCTCATATTAAAGTCCTATAAAATAATACAATTGATATTAAAGCTCATTTAAAAATATTTGCATATCTATATGCAGAGTTCATTTGGCATATATGTCTTTGAACTTATTTTAATCGCCATCCATATTTTAGGTTCAAATTGACATATATATATATATATATACATATACATATATATATATATAATTTTTTTTGTTTGTTTTTTACAATTGGTGGTTTCACATGATCGCTACATTTTTTCCCATCTTTTTCTGCACTCGTTCATTTGAAATACTTGATGTGATGTGAAATTTTATTTTTAAAATTATAAATAGGCTATTCCATAGCCTTCATATGTAATTCATAAAACTGCACACACAAAAAAATACTGTAGAAATTTGAAAAAGAATTCTGAAATCTTCATGAAATCATAAGAAAGCACTTTTGCTGTTTGTTGTTGTAATGGCTTCCAAAGCTCAAACCCAAATCCAGAATCCTAAAAATGTCTTATTTTGCAAATCAAATTTGACAGCGTAACAATTTAAACGTTTCTGACTACTCCACTTTAGTTTTACACTCCACTTTTCATTTAGTTCATTTTAAGTGCTTTTGCGATGGGGGAAAAAAAATCGCTTTTAAAAGTATAGGCCTATATAGGCTATGCCATATAGTCTCGTATTTCATAAAACTGAAAAAAAAAAAAAATGTCTGAAAAGGTTGAATCTCCATTAAACGATTACAAAAAAAATTTGTTTTGCTCGTGACACGTTCTGAAGCGAACACTGTCTGTAAATATTCAAAAACAATTCTCATTTTTACCAGCAGATGGCGTATGGATGCAACTTTGAGGTACCGACGGTTTCAGGCCTTCATTCCTGGATTCGAAACACTGCAAGTATCAAAAAAGAGACACTGATTTCCGTTTTCGCAACTGCCAGAACAAATAAACAATAAGTTTTAACCAGACTTACTGGTTAAATCACTAAACAATGAGGCCATTTAAGCGATTTTACCAGCGTTTCCTCCTCAGACACCTCACGTGACCATACAGCACTGATATGAATCTGCGCCGTGTAAATATGGTGTTCGGGTGTTACCCTTTGTAATGATCTTTTTATAATTACCAGAGTAATTTATCCTTGCCTTTGATGAGTTGACGCTGATGCAAATTACATCTGATTATCTGAAATGAGGCACAGCTTTCCTGTTACACATCAGCTACAAACAAAACCAACAATGATTAAACGACAGTATATGTTTGATTTGTGCTGATTCAGCAGTAAATCTCACAGTGGGATATGCTAACATGCCACGCTCATGGCGATTTACAGAAATCTCATGAAAATCAGAGAAAAAGCAGAGCTGCATGTGCATGGTCCCACCGTGCCAGTGAACTTCCACAGCCACCCCATGCCTCACCAGTGTTAACCAACTAATTTTCAGGGGAAGTTGCTAAAGGAAGGTTGATTTGTTGCTAAATGACGTTGCGACGTCATTGCGCGGTGACGTCATTGCGTAATCACGATGCAAACTTGTGTCACTGCATCAAATCTGTAAATATGTTAATTTAGATGCATTTATAAAATAATATAAATGCATAATATAATATTAAAATATAAATAACTAATTTTAAATAGAACATTGAAGTATTAAACACTTTCACATTTTTTAACAATTACAATTTAGGTTTATTTTTATTAGCTAGTAAACTAGTAAAACTACTCATTCTGAACATTTATAGATTTAAGCAGTGTATTAGTAGTTCGTATGCTACACTCTAAGAAAAGTCTGTAAAAGTAGGGCAAAATCTATTAATATGAAGGAATTTTCCGTAATTATTATTCACACGTTTTTTTACCTACATTTTAAATTACGCATTGTATTTTGTGTTTTTCGGGTTACAGGGTTACAATGGATAACGGATAATGTCCTGGAAAATTACTACCTTTTTAATTTTTCTAGATATTTTTCTTACCGTGCACTAACTGATCAACAAACTCAAGTACAAGCTACTAACAAGGTGTATCATAAATGAACAATTATTCAATTATTATTATTATTATTAAATTAAACAATTGCTAATAGCAGCCAACTTAATTCATGTGAATTGTGTACTGCTAGGCACCTTTGGTTTCCTCTTTTTGTGTAATTTAGATGGAAAATGTGTGCCTTTTTTATCGTTTGAGTCACTTATCAAAAGTTGAAGTTGCTAAAGGAAGATTGATTTGTTGCTAAAAGTTGCTAAATGACGCGATGTCATTGCGCGGTGACGTCATTGCGTAATCACGATGCAAACTTGTGTCACTGCATCAAATCTGTAAATATGTTAATTTAGATGCATTTATAAAATAATATAAATGCATAATATAATATTAAAATATAAATAACTAATTTTAAATAGAACATTGAAGTATTAAACACTTTCACATTTTTTAACAATTACAATTTAGGTTTATTTTTATTAGCTAGTAAACTAGTAAAACTACTCATTCTGAACATTTATAGTTTTAAGCAGTGTATTAGTAGTTCGTATGCTACACTCTAAGAAAAGTCTGTAAAAGTAGGGCAAAATCTATTAATATGAAGGAATTTTCCGTAATTATTATTCACACGTTTTTATACCTACATTTTAAATTACGCATTGTATTTTGTGTTTTCGGGTTACAAGGGTTAAAAGGAAAAACGGATAGTCTTGGAAGATAATACCTTTTCAAAATATTTTTCTGACAGTGTACTAACTGATCAACAATCACAAGTACAAGCTACTAACAAAGTGTATCATATATGAACAATTATTAAATTACTAAATTATTTATTATTATTAAACAATTGTAAATAGCAACTAACTTAATTCACGTGATGTGTGTACTGCTAGGCATCTTTCCTCTTTTTGTATAATTTAAATGGTAAATGTGTGCCTTTTTATCATATGAGTCACTTATCAAAAGTCGCTAAAAGTTTTAAACAGCTAAATTTGTTGCTAGGTGCTTTTGGAAGAAAAGGTTGCTAGGGTAGTCTGAAAAGTTGCTAAATTTAGCAACAAAATTGCTAAATTGGCAACACTGTTTGAGACCT
>NW_015557091.1:1828287-1836165 GCF_001515605.1 Sinocyclocheilus anshuiensis | reverse complement strand
TGGATAACGGATAATGTCCTGGAAAATTACTACCTTTTTCATTTTTCTAGATATTTTTCTTACCGTGCACTAACTGATCAACAAACTCAAGTACAAGCTACTAACAAGGTGTATCATAAATGAACAATTATTCAATTATTATTATTATTATTATTATTAAATTAAACAATTGCTAATAGCAGCCAACTTAATTCATGTGAATTGTGTACTGCTAGGCACCTTTGGTTTCCTCTTTTTGTGTAATTTAGATGAAAATGTGTGCCTTTTTTATCGTTTGAGTCACTTATCAAAAGTTGCTAAATGTTGCCAAATACATTTTAAAAATAGCTAAATTTGTTGCTAGGTGCTTTTGGAAGAAAACGTTGCTAGGGTAGTCTGAGAAGTTGCTAAATCTAGCAACAAAATTGCTAAATTGTCAACACTGGGCCTCACTCTAAAACTAGCTGTCCTCATTAGCAAATACTGCATAGCAATGAGTTGAACTTTATTTAACAAAGTTTTAAACATACTAATACTCATGTATATGATAAATGAAAATAAGCTGCTGTATGCATCAAAGTTAGCTGGGTGCACAATTTTTTGGTACATTTTATTTTACATAAAGTGGTCTTCTCATCTTAGTTGAGTTTATCCTTTGGTCTATCTGATATGAACCACTGATTTACAAACACAGGGACATACCTGAAACTTCTCTTGATGATATATGAAGCTAATTATTACTACAGTCTAACCATAAATCAAACCTTACCACTTAAAGATAAAAAAACTTAAATTAAAAAAACTATATTAAATTAAATGAAATAAACACAAACTTTTGAATAGTAAAAACTAGCTTTAGTTAATATATTAAACTATTATGTGTGTATATGTACACACACACACACACACACACACACACACACAACCAGACATAATAGTTTATTATATTAAATAAAACCATTTTATTATTGTATTTAATATATCAAATGCAAGAATAAATTTTGTTTTAATAAGTTATTATTTAGTACAATAAATTATTACATGCATATAATAAATAGCTATGAATATCTGTCCTTTTAAAAAAAATCTAACTAAATAAATAAAAATGTGTTTGGGTGTTTATTTATTTTTGTATATGATTTTATACACACATTTTATATTACATTGTATATTACATTAAGTATCTGTCATATACACACATAATGTTTATTATATAAATAACATATATACATATATAAAATAATATATTTTTAAAATATCATAAATTATTATTTAGTACAATAAATTATTTACATTTATTATACAAAATAACAGTCATATTTGTCCTCAAACTATCTGCTTTAAACACACACAAACAATATATTAAATTAAAATATAAGCAAATAGCTTTATAAAGAATTTGCATCTAATTCCTTCTGTCTTTTTTGATCTACATATGCATTCTAGGAGGGAAAAGTGCGCTATATATTTTAGGGTTAAAGGGGAGTTTTATATGACCCTTCCTGACTTTGAGATCATTTTACCCATAATTCTCCTGGATGCGATTGCTGTTACATATAGCCTATGTTGTAGAGTTATTTTTGGGAACTTGGTACAGTGTTTGAACATCATGACCTGATGTATGTAGAAAGACTTACTATGCAGTCAATCCAATAGGAGCATTGTCTTATGTTAACGATAATGTCCAGATGTATAAATGGACACTTATTCATTTTAAACTGGTTTCATAATGTTAATTTCCCAGTAGAGTTGGACTAGATTAATTTTACAGGGCCGTGAGGGGTCAGCAGGGTAGAGTGGCCTATGGGAAAATAAAAAGATGTCACCACATAATTCATAATTCTGAAAGTTTTTCCACTCACATCCCGCCTTCTCCTAATCGTTATTTGCTACGCTAGCTACGTTAATATGAACGACTCCTAAACTGTCCAATAGTTGACCGCCTTTGTAGCCTACTAGCCAATCCTGGCTCAAGAGGCGGGGCGTGTGTGATATACAGGTGGGGAGAAACAACCGCTGTCCACAGCCGATTAAAACAGAAAAACCGGGTGGAATAGCATTTAGACGATGCTGTCTAGTTTCGCTGTCTGTATTTATACATCTAATATTTTAGCTGTTTAAGATTCTCGCTATTTTTTAATAAAGTGCTCAGAGCGCTATTGAAGACACGCGTTGACCGTTTTGTCACGTGGTACGTGTTACTTTTATCAGCGCTGGATTAGCTGGACTAATCGCATTCTTTTGCGATTAATTGTTTGGTTAATGCAATTCAGTCCTTTTTTTTATAAATGCATTAAGCGTATTTGTAAATATAACTAAAAAATCAACCATTAGTATGAATAGATTCAAACGATTATAGTTTTACATTTATAAATTCCTCCAATATATCAATAATCGAGTTTATATTTGAATGCAGCTCAATGGGAGTTCCGCTTTTTGGGCCTCAGGGAGACTCCTGGAGGACTTTAATAAGAACCAGTTATTAGCCAGCAGCATTTGCAGTCTAATGTCTTCAGCCTCGTTTCTGTGAACCATGTGACGTGTGTTTACATCTTCTCAGCTGTTCCTCGAGAAAAACAGCGCTGGATCTTCAACGCCACGAAAATCTATATCTCACACAACAACAACAACAGTGCGCTCAAAAACACCAAGTCTAATGTGCATCCAGTGTGTTTAGCTCGTGCAAAGCCCGAGACTGATTCATGGCTTTACAAAGGTCAGTGAACATTGTTATTCCGCAGAGATGATGCCGACATTTTTGTTTTGTTGCTTTGCGTTGATCTGAGCAAGCTGAGGAAGATGTCCATGTGGCAGACATTTAAATGCAAACCCACTAACCTGGTTTAACGCACGCGAAAAAGGCCAAAATGGCTGTTTTGAAGCATGTACAAATGTGTTATTGTCTATTAAGTGGTTTGCTGTGCCAGGGCAAACACAATGCCACCGATTTACTGGTTTGCCCAGTCCTGCAGCGTTTAAATGTCATCTAACAGCAATAGAAACCGAACAACTAGAGGGGGTTTTTCGCGTCTCTCTCATCTTATTTTAATCAGATCTCAGTTATCTCAATTCAGAGGTGTTTAAACCAGATGCTGCAAGTTTACTAATACTTATAAGAAAAATAATAACAATAGCAGTGTAACTGTCTCTGAAGCTTTTTTTTTTGTTTTTTTTAATAACTTCCTTTTTTGATCGTTTATTACGCAACACGCACAATAACAAAGACCAGATGCAAGACACACCTGGAAGTATTTGTTCATAAATATTTTAAATGTCAAGTGTTATTGCATAACCCTGTTAATTAGATCTGTGGAGTTGTCGAATAAATAAAGGCATGCAAGTCCTGCTTGAGAGATTATGGCGGATCTAAACACGTGAAACGCTTACATTTTCTCTCTCTATTTTATTTTTATTTGACTACATGTTATTGTCTCGGATATAATGTATAGATGTAATAAGCACCGCACGCGTCGCTTAACTCGGTTTTGTTTTAACGCAGTGCGGATATGTGTAGTGCTTTAGAAGTCCTTTAACTCGACTGCGTCGTGAACTGTAGATCTGAATGCAAACAAACAAACGACCGAAAGCGTCGCAAATACGGGTTTTCTATTCAATATCCACAAAAACGCTATTATATAGCGTTTTGGCTTCATATTTGTTGAGCGATTAGTGCTGTTGTGATGCTATGGCAAGCTGTTTTAACATTTATTCCCTACAGCTGACTATTTTTATGTTACTAGTATCTATTTTGTAAATACTAGTACGCAATCTAACTGTGACTAGTAATATATCTTTTCAGTTTCACAATAACTGCTCATTAGTAGTATTTATTCATGTAGACTGCTAGCATGCTTGCTTATTTTTTTGCTGCTACTAGTTATCAACAATAATTCCTGTTTATTTGCCATTGAGCTCTATTTACAGAACAGAATGGCTACTTTATAGTACAATTAAAAATCTTACCAATCCGAACACACACTTGTTGGCTCTCAGTCACCAGGAATATTGGATAAAGTCGTGCTGAACTTCTGTCTCCTCCACAATATTGGTCTTGATATCCAAACCGTCAACAGAAACGAATTGTTCTAAAATTTCTTCCATTCTACTATGTAAAAAATAATTTAACACGGTTTATTGAATAATCTCATTTGCGTCTTTTCTCTGTGCTTAGTCTGGGTTCGTCTGACCAGCACAAATCTTACCAAACTGCTTCACAACCTCCCATGAAATGTAAGCATTTTTTTCTTATCTGTAACTTGTGAAGACACAATCAGAAGATTAAACCGCAAGAGCATGGAAAATGAGTAATATTATAAACATGAATATCAATGAAAATGAAATGATGAATATAAAATATGGAAGAAAATAAAAACAACAAATGTATGTTTGCTGTCTTGAAGCTGTACACACACAGGTTGCCCTTTATAATGCAAATCTTTCACACTAGAGTCTGGACTAGTGTCTATTCATTTGCTACTAGGAAAACTGGAATAAATATTAATAACTATTTGAATAGTTATAACAATATAGTTTTAAATAAGTATAGATAACAAACCTATATACTACTTAAGTTGTAAGGAATAAATATTAATATATTTTGCCACATGTAATGTAACTTGGCTTTAATGCACATAAAGTTATGTCAGTTATTATAGTTATTATTCTTATTCTTTGAATCTCACAATCATGTAAAGGTCATATTTCACCACAAAATGTGCCCTGCAGGTCGGGTCCTGCTTTATTGGTGTGTTGGGTTTCTCTCTGTGATGACACTGTTCTTCTTATTGAGGCCTGGAATGAATCCGCTGAGAGTTTGTGGCTTCCGCTTTCACTGGGTCAGACAAACGGTGCAGGAGTCAACATGAGGCCATCAGCTTCCATTTAAAATATAGACTATTTACACACATTATTACAGACTATTGCTTCGATAATATTTGAACTGAACTGAGCTGGACGATGACATCACTGAATCAATGATGAACTGACTTTAACTGTTAACTATTATTGTCCCCTTGCATTGTCGACACACTATTTTCCTGTTTAATACTGTAAAGCTGCGTTGACACAATCTGTATTGTATAAAGCGCTATATAAATAAAGATGACTTGACTTGACTTTACACCACGTGTGCTCATGAAACAGCCTGAGGACAGCTGTATATTATAATGGGTAGCTGACATGAAGTTTCAGTTTTTTCATAAATAATGAAGACTATGTAAATTAGACAAAGTAGGCCTGCTTTAATTTAGGTTTTATCTTCACTTGAAAAGCACAGAGGAATTGTAAACTGATTAGTTCTGGCAGAGCATCAGCATTCTGTGATAATGTTGCAATTATGCAACCAGCAAGTTTAAACGTTAATGATGGATCAGCTCAGCTTTATAACAAACTGTTCCAGTTCATTGTTCCACTTCCAGTATTAACTCCATAACAATCCAGCAGTTACTTAGCTACAAAACCAGTTAGCGATGACATGAAAACCAGCATCCTATTTTTATACCCAGTATTAATGGCTTTATTGGTTTGTAGTGTCTGTTTGTTCTAAACAAAGAGCGCTCATGAGTTATGTGCTGTTCTCTTTTGTAAGTTGTATACTGATGTACAGAGGGTCTCTGTAGGGTTGCAATCAGGTCTTGTACAAAACAGAGTAGAAGGTTTGACCCAGATCCCTCCCTGCAGTATTTTTAGTGCAGGAGACTGAAAGGGCAGCGTTACAGGAAAAGGCTGAAAAGCAAGACAAATGCAGAAAAGAAAAGAAGAACAAGGAAATAATAGGGATGTAGACATAAGTATAGACATTTAAAACCCTGTTTTGTGGCTTTTGATCCATGTCTGTTAGTGTTTAGGTCATCAAAATATGGACAAAATTAATTTTATTAAAAAATGTGCATTTACAGTGTACAGACTTTCTGGAGCAGAAATACTGATGACATCATGTTGCACTCATGGGCGCGTCCACATTTTTTGTCCAATCAAATGCTCTCTAGAACAGGGGTGTCAAACGCAATTCCTGGAGGGCCGGAGCCCTGCAGAGTTTTGTTCCAACACATACCATGTGGTTTTCAAATAATTTAAATAATTAAATTTTTTATACAAGTACCTTATATGCTCACCAAGGATGCATTTATTTGATCAAAAATACAGTAAAAACAGTAATATTGTGAAATATTATTTAAACATGTAAAATAATGATCCTCTATTTGATTATATTGGGCTGCTTAATATTTTTTATGGAAAACACGATCATTCGGTTTTATAGGATTCTTTGATGAATAGAAAGTGCAAAAGAACAGCATTTATTTGAAACAGAAATCTTTTGCAACATTATAAATGTCCTTACTGTCACTTTTGATTAATTTAAAGGGGTCATATGATGCGATTTCAATTTTTCCTTTCTCTTTGGAGTGTTACAAGCTCTTGGTGCATAAAGAAGGCCAATCACAACGCACTGGATAGCTGGCCAATCAGAGCACACCTCGCTTTTTCAGAATGATGAGCTATGTAAAAATCGAAGCGTTTCAGAAAGGCGGGGCATAGAGATAATGTGTTTTTTGAACCTTAAACTGCATAAACACATTTCATTACACCAAATACACAAAATAATGTTATTTTTAGCAGCATCATATGACCCCTTTAATGCATCCTTGCTGAATAGCAGTTAGATTAAATAGTAATAATATTTCTCTTTTTTTACTGTTTTACTGTATTTTTGATCAAATGAATGCAGCCATTGTGAGAATAAAAGACATTAAAAAGAATTAAAACATTAAACCAATTAAGAAAAATTAATTATTCTGAATTTTTTCATAGGAGGTGTATATAAAACTTTGAAAAATGGTCTTGTTTGCATTTGCATGTGAAAGTCTGGGTTTTTGTGCAAATCTGCAATTTGACATCTGCAAATGTCACTTTGGGGGCTCTGTAAGAATGAGAACAACTCCTAATCCTAGCTGTTTTTTAGATGGATGGTTCTTTGCAAAGCCATCCCTAATTGGAGTGGAGAAAGGAGACATTTGTCACATTTCGATGTACAGTAATTAGGCTTTTCTTGAACTCACTGTACAAAAAGCTCGGCTGTCTCTAAGTCACGGATGATTCTGACCAATCAGAATGTTCAATGCGGATGCAACGTCACCACGGGAGGCGGAGCTGAATCACAGGATAGAGAGAGACACAGCGAATGTGAGAAGATGGAGAGTTTGGCAGCTGTATTCTAGTTCATTCAGAGTTACTTTAAAGACACATCCATGTATACCCACAAAGTTTTCAATAAATCAGAAATCAACCAACTCCATTGAGTGCTTCTCTTCAATTAAGAAACCATCTCACTCAGTCCTGACAGACTGCCTACTGTGTTTCACACCCCCATAATACAACCAACGAACCTTCATTTCAAGTGGTCCTTCGAGCCGGATCCGTGAATCACTGTAGAGAGATGACATCCCGTTCTGAGTCAGATCCTCCTGTTGTCCGACCTAGAAGACAAATAAGGCCGCCTGCACATCTAGCAGACTATCAAGTTAATGGATCAGGCTTTGTGAAGAGAGTGCCATCAGCTAAACATCTGAATTGCACCCTGTCGCCATAAGCAGCGATATTCGTGGTATGTTTCACCAGGTGAGGCTGCTTGCTCCGATTCCTGTGGCGAGACTTGATACCTGAGCGACCCCCCGAGGTGTACCAGTGGCAGGTGCTTCCCTTTGGCACTACGTGCAGTCCCTGCTGTGCCACGTATGCCCTGCAGAGACACGTCACGGATCACAGTCAGCCAGGAGACCAATTCAGAGAGGTAATTGAGAGATCATTTTACGTCGACAATTGCCTGCACAGTCTTCACTCCCCCCAAGAGGCTAGAGACCTAGTTGATCAACTTCGAGCACTTCTAGCCACCGGAGGCTA
>NW_015557091.1:1826353-1828212 GCF_001515605.1 Sinocyclocheilus anshuiensis | reverse complement strand
CGCTCTTCCTCCGTAACAATGCGCCAGATCTACCGAGTTCTAGCGAGCCAATACGATCCTCTTGGCTATCTTATCCCTTACACCACCCGGTCTAAGATACTAGTGCAGCGCCTGTGGGACAAGAAGCGCAATTGGGATGACCCACAGTTGCCTGAGGAACTGCTTGCATCGTGGCACGAATGGGAGAAGGAGTTGAGTGGACTGGAGGAGATATCTCTGCCCAGGTGCTATTCTCAATCACACGAAGATCACCCATCCTGTAGATATGACGTCCACATCTTCTGTGACGCTTCGGAGCAGGCGTACGGTTCAGTGGCCTACCTGCGGATAGAGCACAAAGAGGGTCAAGTCGAAGTTGCCTTCATCGCCGCCAGGTCCCGCGTTGCCCCTCGCAAGCAACAATCCATACCACGCCTAGAGTTGTGTGCCGCCCTCAATGGAGCGCAGCTATCCCAGCTTCTGACCACAGAGCTTACCATTCCCATCCGCTCCACTACGCTCTGGTCTGATTCCACCACTGTGCTCAGGTGGTTGACGTCCAGCTCATGTCGTTACAAGGTGTTTGTGGGAACGAGGGTAGCAGAGATTCAGGAGATGACAGCTTCCGCCATCTGGCGCTACGTCAGAACTTCAGACAACCCAGCGGATGACATCACTCGCGGCAAGCCTCTTGGAGATCTCTCCAAAGAAAGCCGGTGGAGCCAGGGGCCGGCACTCCTTAAGCTTCCCTCCGATAGTTGGCCTGAGCAGCCTCCTTTACCGCTTGAAGAGCCAAGCTGCGAACTAAGACAGTCATCCTTCTTTGGGTTAGTGACCACTACTACACCCTCAGCTAAGCTGCAGCACTATGACACGCTGGCAGAGTGCCTGAATGCTTATGGGCAGGAGCTTCACGGGGCGGCCTACACCTCCAGTGCCGACCTCCAAAGGGATGTTCAACATGCAGTCCTCCGTCAAGCTCAAGCAGAGTCCTTCCCCGATGAGCTGAGATTTCTGAAGTCTGGGAAACCTATATCGTCTACAAGCAGACTGATCACACTCTCCCAGGAGCTTGATGCTGTTACTGGACTTATTCGAGTAGGAGGCCGTCTAATAGTGTAATATAGCATGGTTATATTTATATTGGGTGCTGTTTAGTGTTTTAATGTTTATTGTGGAACATTTGTATATTCATATCATTAAGTTTATTTCTCTTGTTTAATCCATTTCAGAAACCACACACATGTATACCCACAAAGTCTTCAGTAAATCAGACATCAACCAACTCCATTGAGTGCTTCTCTTCAATTAAGAAACCATCTCACTCAGTCCTGACAGACTGCCTACTGTGTTTCACACCCCCATAATACAACCAACGAACCTTCGTTTCACTCACTGAACCGTTGTAAGTAAATAAGCCTCATGTTTGTTTGTTTAAATCCAGCTCTATTTCAGGTTCATGAAAATCCTTGAGGTTAAAGAACTTCAGCTTAACTCAGTTATTAAACATGCAAATTTTGACACTCTCTATGTCCTGTCTGCAGCCCAAATACCACTGTCAGACTCGCTTCCCTCTTGCTTTGAAAGCCTATTCAGTTGTTAAGTGCATAGCATTTCTAGGAAGCAGACGTTCAGATGTCCTGATTAATAACTGATTTTTTGCTTTGGCATTTATTATATTATCATTTGAGACAGGGCCGTTTCTAGGCATAGGCGAGCTAGGCGGTCGCCTAGGGCGCCACCAGCTGAAGGGGCGCCAATGAGCGCACGTACTGGCACTTTAAGCAGGGTTGTGATAAAGAGTGGCACGGTCACCCTGAAATATGACTGCCGCCCCCACTGGATCCCCCAACATTATTGGGCTAGAGTACTGTCAATCT
>NW_015557091.1:1814985-1826224 GCF_001515605.1 Sinocyclocheilus anshuiensis | reverse complement strand
TCCCCCAAATATTAAGAAGCAACAGAGCAGTTTTATAAAATTTTGTAAAAATATATATATATATTTTTTATATATTTTTTTTTTGCGTCAGTGCTTTGTCTAATTGATTGATTTGCCGTTTGTTTATTGTATTATCATTTGTGACATGTAATAAGACTTCAGACTTGTGCTTCAGTTGCTTTCTGCAATATTAAAGCTGCTTGCATCAGGCAGGTAACATCAGGTACGTGCAACACCTAGCTGAAGAATCAAAGCCAGCAGGTATCAGGTGGCACGGACACTCTCGCGCAGCATGGCTCCTGTTTTCAGGAGAGAAGGGGAAACTGAAATGTGAGAGCGAGAGATCTAAACCGTCACCTTTTGTTTTTCAATCCTCAGATCTTGGCGTAGCTGAGAATGGTCTGAGGTGATTTGTGTGGGACACAGGCATCACGACTGGGCACCCCTGCGGAGAATCGCTCCAGCACACAGACCGCGTGGAGCAGGCCTTTAGGGCCATAGACCGTGGAGATTATTACCTGGACAGCTACAGAGACAATGCCTACAAGGATCTGGCGTGGAAGCACGGGAATATACACCTGTCAGCGCCGTGTATCTACTCTGAGGTGATGGAAGCACTGAAACTCCAGCAGGGTTTGTCTTTCCTGAACCTCGGCAGCGGCACGGGATACCTGAGCACCATGGTGGGCCTGATCATAGGTGAGAACCACTCTGACAACTTATATATAATTAAAAGACAATAAAGGAAACAGCAGATATTGAAGATACAATTTATTTATATTGTTTATTATTATTCTTATAATTATTATTATTTTAGAAAATCAATCAAAAGAAAAACAGAAAATTATTAGAAGAAGAAATAAGAAATTTGCGCTCAAAAAATAAAGAGTATTTTAGGGCGAATCAGAGTTTTGCATTTTACGTTAAATTTATTTAATTTAAGTTGCATAAATCAGCTTTTTGGCCATCCACCTCTTGTCAAATGAGACCAGAGCAATTGTTTTTTTACTTAGTTATTTGTTTGAACATTACCTAATTGTAAGTTCACATTTGAATCATATTTAGGTATTAAATCTTTTATTTGCATTACTGTTATTATTATTATTATTATTATTGCTAAATTTGAGGGATTTAAACAAACATACATTTTGGCACTACACACCTGAATGACTCAAATCATGCAACTTGTAAAGAGTTGAGTAATTGAGTAAAGATGTGATGTTACTCTTATAAGTAATCAGATTTATGATTTTTAGTTGGAGGAACATAAATAGAGTTTAAAAAAAAAACTCACATAATACATTAACATTTACAGTTTAGGGGTGGTAATGTTTTGAAAGAAGTCTTTTATGCTCATCAAGGCTGCATTTATTTGATCAAAAATACCATAAAACAGTAATATTGTAAAATATTATTACAATTTAAAATAACTGTTTTCTGTTTGAATATATGTTAAGATGTAATTTATTCCTGTGATGCAAAGCTGAATTTTCAGCATCATTATTCCAGTCTTCAGTGTCACATGATCCTTCAGAAATCATTCTAATATGCTGATTTACTGCTCAAGAAACATTTCTTATTATTGTCAATGTTGAAAACCGTTGTGCTGCTTCATATTTTTTTGTGGAAACCATAATATACAGTTCTTTAAACTACTGGACTCACAAAAATAATTGTGGTTAATTCATTTAATATATTGACACTCACAGTTTCTGTTAATAAAAAAATGAAAACAAGCAGTTTTATTAAAATTACAGCAGAACTCTAGCATGTTCTGCTGTAATTTTAATAAATCTGCTTGTTTTCATTTTTTTTATTTTCAGAAACTGTAAAAATATTGTGCTTTGACTTCAAGACAAAAAGGTCTAGAAAGGTCATAGTAGCACACTAAAATCAACTGGAACATGTTAGCAGCTGTGAGATTTATGAAAAGAGACTGGAATATGTAGAAATTGTGTTGTAGATGTTTTAGAAATGGATACCAGTGTTCTACAGTAAACATGTCCTCTCAGGTTTGAGTTCTGCGAGCCACACTTTGTGGTGGGGAATTGTCTGGAGATTTCCTCAGACAGTCACCAGTACGACCGCATCTACTGCGGCGCTGGAGTTCAGAAGGACCATGAGAACTACATGAAAATCCTGCTGAAAGTCGGAGGAATTTTGGTCATGCCGATAGAAGATCAGGTAAAACCCAGGGTGATACATCCTGTACAGCGACCCTGAAATCACTTACAAATGTCTGAATGTCAGTAGATCACAATATGAACCCAAATGTCTGCATGTTTCAAATGCTGCAGGATCTTGTCTCGTCACTAATTTACTTTTCTTCATCATTTTTGCTCAATGTCTTTTGATTCCCTGGTATTTGGTGATTTTTTGTTTTTTTGTGGATGTATGATGCCAGTTCTCTTCAAGTTCACACCAGTGTTGTTATTGTTAACTAAAACTATTACAAATGTTTTTTGTTAACTGAAATAAAGATGAAATAAAAGATCAATATTAGATGAAAACCCAAACATAGAATACATAAATTAATATTTGAAATGTTCCCTTGGCAACTAACTGAAATAAAATAAGTTGAAGTACTAAAACTAATTGTACAACTGAAGAAAAAAAAAAACCTAAACTAATAAAAAAATGACAAAATAAACAATTAAACTGAAAATATGAAAATAAAAGCTAAGTCAAAATATTAATAAATATTATAACAGTTTATAAATAATACTAAAATAACACCTGTTCACACATGTGTACTAGCAAAGTAAGCACAGTTCATCATATTAAATATCAACATGTTCCACTAATGACAAACAAACAGTCAGTCTTCATTTTATACTTTATCATTTCAAGCCAAATGCCTTTTTGTGAAATATTCTGCTTGACAAGTGTACTTGTGCTTTTCATTTCAAATAAATGCCACTTCAATAATTTCTAAGTGTATCTGAAGTATTCAAATCAATTTGGTGTAGTAGAAATTGGCATTTTAATTCTAGAAATGTTTGTTTATGCATTTTAATTATGAAATGTTAATTATCATAATGAAACAATTGTGAAAATTGTCATTAATGCAATATTTATGCTGCTATATAAATGCATGATATTGTAGAACAGTATCAGTAGTTTCATGACCCTGTTGAGCCTCATGTCTTGCATCAAATGTTTGAGCTGGTTATTAGTGTGGCGTCTCTCTCATTGAGTGTTTGTGTGTTGTTGCAGCTGACTCAGATCACTAGAACCGGTCAGAGCTCCTGGGAGAGTAAGAATATCCTGGCGGTGTCATTTGCTCCTCTTGTTCAGCAGAGCAGGACAGAAGGCTGCAAACCTGATGCTGTGGTGCTCCGTGAGTCTCTGCCTCTTTTATGACCTCACACTGCTCTGGCCAATCAGCTGCCGCTAGGGTGGTTTACAAAGGGCAACATTTTTATTGCAGATTTCATTACCTGATTCATTCAGAACAGTAAACAACACTACAGGCAAAACCTGAAATAGTTTGTTTTTGTTTTTTTTCCTCTGGTCAGTCTTGAGATTTAGTGCTATTTTGCTTCTATAACATGTCTTCTTTCAGACTAATGGATAGAAAACATCCAAAATACACATTACAAAGTTTTTCTTTTATTTATCTTTAAAGGCAGTTTACTCAAAATGCTGTTTTTCTCATGTAATGAGTCAGAAATCTCCACATCCGTAACACTTGCATATACAAACTTTACAGTTTTGTATTCTGAAGAAGGATTTGTTCATATATCATTCATCTGATTTACATTTTATTCCTAAAAACATTGTGATTTTTTTTCCCTGGCTGTTGTTGACCGTATTTTCTGATTTATGGAGTGATAACTGTTTTTACAGTGGGAATCTGGGAATTTACAGTGGGAATATATTTTTTTTATTCTAAACTGCCCAGTTTTGCGTATGCACACACACACACACACACACATATATATATATATATATATATATGGGTTGTTGACATATATACCGTAAATGTGTCCTATGGTGTGACAGCAAAAATTTAGAAAAAAAACTAACAATGAAGAAAAATCTCTCTTATGCTATTTGTATATTATTAACAAGAAATTAATAATGATTAATTATTGTTTTCTAAATTTTGCTGTTACACCACAGGACACATGTACGGTATATATGTCAACAATCCATATATATATATATATATATATATATATACATACATACACACACACACACACACATAGATAGAAAGATAGAGAGATTTATTTTTTTTTTTTTAGTTGGGACTATGTAATAATTTTTGTTGAATTAAGTAAACTTTTGACATTAACATTTTACATCTTGAGTAAACAGTTTTGCATATTTAAGTGGATTGGACAGTTAAATTAAGCACAGTTTAAAAAATTACGTTTTTAAATAAAAATTAAATTGTTTTACAAGAAAATGTAATTTAATCCAACGTTTAATCCAATGTTACTTGCCATTTTTAGTAATTATTTGTAAAAAAAAAAAAAATTCTAAGTGAAAATAGTTTCAAAGTAAGTCCAAAAAATCCTTTTTTTTTTTCAGTGTAGAAACCAAATGTTAGGCAGTTGTTTTGCTTAAATGCATTTTAATTAATTAACAAACAACAGAAATAATTTTTTATTACAGTGTGGCTTTATCCAATATTTAGATTTCTGTTCTGGAAATATAAGCAAATTAGTGCATATTTCGTTAGATTATATTTAAAAATCCTTTCAGCAAACTTGTAATACAAAACAGTTGTCTTGATGTACTGTGAATAATCAGCTGGTGCGGTGTAGTGATATCGATTAGTTTTTACTCTATTGCCCTGCAGTGTCTTGCCTTCAGGTTTAAACTAATTAGTTGTGCACACAAATGAGATCTGAGAAAAACCTTTAGCCATTAACCTGTATAACTTGTCTGTTCCTCAGCGCCGCTGTCTGTGAGGACTCTTCAGGACCTGGCACGAATCTACATCCGCCGGACCCTCCGCAACCTGACCAACGAGGAGCAACCAGCCCGCAACAACACACAGCGAGCGCCGCAGAAACGCAAACGCAGGCGCTGCCGCCGCCGCCGCCGCATCAACACCTACGTGTTCGTGGGGAACCAGCTGATTCCTCAACCCATGGACAGCGAGGAGGACGAATGCATCGAGGAGGAGAGCAAAGTCAAATGAGTTTTAGTTTTGTGTGCGTGTGTGTATACACATTAAAAAAAGAATGACAAGTTTTTATGCTTGTTTCATGTCTTAAGTCTGTCACAAACATTTCTGGTAACACTTTATAATAAGGTTCATTAGTTAACTACTTTAGCTAACATGAACCAAGAATGAACAATACTTCTACAGCATTAATCTTAATGTTAATTTCAACATTTTTGTTGGTTATATAAAAAGCACACAGGTCTGAATTGCTTTCATCTCTCCTTAGAGAATCTAATATCTACAATTAGCTCTTTTACCTGAGGCTGAATTTCTGGTTGAGTTTTCGAATGGCTTTCACATTTACAGTAGACTCTAGACCAGGGGTGGCGAACTCCGGTCCTGGAGAGCCGCAGCCCTGCAGAGTACAGCTCCAACCCTAATTAAAACCCACCTTCCTGTAGCTTCCTCGTAACCCTTCAGACCTTGATTAGCTTGTTCAGGTGTGTTTGATTAGGGTTGAAGCAAAACTCTGCAGGGCTGCGGCTCTCCAGGACCGACGTTCACCACCCCTGGACTAAACGCTCAACATCAGGACAAAAATCAGGGTTATGAAAAAAAAAAAAAAGATCTAATGGCGCAAAAGTGCTTCTCAGTAAAACCACATTTACTATTCCATCCATAGGGTCCTACATTAACTTTGGGGGGGGGGGGGGGGGGGGGGACACTGTGGACAGAAGTTCAAGTTCAATCAAAGTGGTAGTTAAAGGAGCTAATGTATATTTTTAGTACAATCACATACTTCAGCATGAGGAAAGGTCTAAAGTTGTGCATTTAAAGCTTTGGCCATAATGCTAGATAACACACACATCTTATTCTTACATGTCAGTTCATGACACTAGCATGCGTTAAATGACAGAATCATAACAGCAGCCTTAAATATGTACAGAGAAATTTTAAAGTCAACATGAAAGCATATACATAACCCACTTTACTAAAATATACACACACACACTCAATTGTTTTTGGCAATAACCTTTATATCAATGTTAACCATCATTAAAATTTAATTTACTGTGTTAATAGCATAAACCTATAGTACAGCAGTTACTTTAAAAAAAATTTAATAAAAGTCTAGATGACAACCAAAAAATAAAGGCAAAGTGCTAATGGATAATGCACAGGGAAATTAATTTTAATAGTAACACTTTACAATAAGGTCCCATTAGTTTACATGAATTAAAAATGAAAAATAATTCTAAAGCATTTATTACTCAATGTTAATTGCAACATTTACTAATACATTGTTAAAAATCAAAAGTTGTCTGTTAATATATATATAGTTTTAATTTAACAAAGATTAATAAACACTGCAACAAATACAATGCTCATTGTTAGTTATTTTTCTTTAATGCATTAACTGACGAGACCTTACTGTAAAATGATACCATTTTAATAATTAGTAAGTAAATAGGTAAATATTATAAGTATAAGTAAATAGGGTCTGTTATCATTTCATGTTGACTTTATCAGGTTAAATGGGTGGCATATTTTGTACTTTGCAAAAATGACCAAAGTTTATGCACCAATACATTTATCTTAGATATTGGCGAAAAGATACAAATAAAAACAATAAAGTTAATCACTTCATTGATTAGCTTAGCAAGTACGTCGTTCCTTTGAGAAAGCTGAAATGTGCATCATACAGTCACTTCATACAATTCCAGTTCATCTTCAGTTACATGATTCATTCTTTAATAAAGTATCAAAATGCATCCAATATGAAAATACCCACATTCTCCAGTCTGTTTCTCTAGGCAGTCAGATGCGGCACCGTTTTAATAGCTTTTTGTACAGATTTAAAAATTGATGTTCAATTTATGTGGATTTGCTTTGTGTTTCTGTAAATGTATATTTAAGATAGTTGATTTTATTCTTTTTGACTATTTGAGAAAACGCAGATCAACAGAGGCTCAAGAACATGGTGCACTTCTTGGCAGTTTCACAACAGCTTCATTCCAATCAACAACCAGATTAAATAAGATTCTAAAAGTATACACAAAGAAGTGTTAATATCATTTGAACGCAAACAAGATGCATTGCAATATCAAAGGGAAAGAGTACATCTTTCTAATGACCCACTAACTGCATCTGAAGCATTTTCAGCTGGAAGCTTAACTCTAAAATGTTCGAAATTCATCCAGCTCATTCACATAATGGCTTACGTTTGAGTCCGTTTCCCGTCTGGAGGATATAGTGAGGTTTTCAATGTTACATACTTGAATGGTTCATTTTGAAGTGGACGTCCACTCGTTTGTCAGGGTTGGTTCCTCTCATCCTAAGTGTTCAAAGTCTTGAAGGAGAAGATACGACGCTGGAGTCTGTCAGCTGGTGTATTTGAGCTTGGATATCCGTGACGGGCCGGTTAAGGTGGAAGTGGCCGACACCACGGGGGCCATGGCGGCGTTTCGGCTGCTCACGAACATGGGATCCAGACAAGCCACTTTGGCGGCGAAGAAGGCGTGGATGCAGTGGAGAACTGCGAAGAGGTTAGAGAACTCCAGCTCCTGGAAACATCAGAGAGAAAACACGATCGTGAAGAAAGGAGGAAGCCTCAAGCAGAAATCAAATCAAGCTT
Source organism: Sinocyclocheilus anshuiensis (assembly GCF_001515605.1). NCBI lineage: Eukaryota > Metazoa > Chordata > Actinopteri > Cypriniformes > Cyprinidae > Sinocyclocheilus > Sinocyclocheilus anshuiensis. The sequence continues at coordinate 1,818,467 of NW_015557091.1, read as the reverse complement.
GGCGCATGAAAGTGCTCACACTTACGGCCTACGGGGGAAATAATCAAACAGGAAACTCATATCAACATGCTTTATTTTTATCTGCTTCCTTCAGCGATTTCTTTTGCACTGGTTAAGATTGATGTTTTGAAAAGTTTTGAGGCTAGCAAAAAGTGTATGATATGCTGAGTTATATTTTTCAAACCCGCTTCAGGTATATTAAAATGCTAGAGTGAGAAACAGTTCTCTTTCATAAACAGACTTTATGAAGCCAATAACAAAAACCAAAAGAGTAAGCTTACCTTTGCTTCAATAAGTTTTGGGTCTTGATTCTGGAACAGGAACTTGATTTTGCTCTTGCCGTCATCTGATGATCCTTTCAGCTGAGAGAACTTGTATCTCCACAGCACTGCCTATAATGAAGGTTTAAATTATGCATATTATTAACTCTATAGACATGAAAAAGTATCTCAAATTAACTGGAGAATTGTGGAAAATGACTTTTTATATTTCAAAAATTATTTGCATTGATAATTCATACCCATTAAGCTGTTGTTTATTACATTATTTGTTCCTTTGACAATGGAATTTCAAAGCTTATTATTATTTTGCATATTTCAGACAAACAGCGCAGGCCTGTCATACACAAAAGCATCAAGCCTTCTCATATTTGTGATTTTATTCCTCATGTTTTTAATCTGGCTGGTTTAATGTGGACAACATGGACCTCTGGAGCAAAAATAAACATATCCTATTACTGGATAACCTATATGGTAGGTACACTAGATAAACTTCTGATGCTGGATGTTCCACTGGGGTAAAGTTTGATAGGACATAGTGCTTAAACATGGAGAGAAAATAAGCATTTGGGTTCTCTCATGTTTTTCCCAATGGGTTTTTTAAAATAGAAATGTTAAATTTATGAGCAAAATAAAGTCTGATTAAAAGTTTGGGGGCAATAAGAATTTAGTGTTGTTGAAAGTAGTTTTTATGCTCACCAAGACTGCATTTATGTGTTAAAATTACAGTAAAACCAGTAATACTGTGAAATATTATTACAATTTGAGTTTTCTAAAAAGTGTTTTCTATGTGAATATATTGTAAAATGTAATTTATTCCTGTGATTTAAAGCTGAATTTTCAGCATCATTACTCCAGTCTTCAGTGTCACATGATCCTTCAGAAATCATTCTAATATGCTGATTTGCTGCTCAATAAACATTTGTTATCATCATTATTATTATTACTCATTTTTGTGAAAACCGTGATTTTTCAGGATTCTTTGAATAGAAAGTTAAGAACAGCATTTATTTGAAAGTCTTTTGTAACATTATAAATGTTTTTACTGTCACATTTAATCAATTTAATGGGTCCTTTTCACGGTTAACAAAAAAAAAAAAAAAATTATATATATATAATTTTGAATCATATATATATATATATATATATATATATATATATATATATATATATATATATATATATATATATATATATATATATATATATATATATATATATATATATATATATATATATATATATATATATATATATATATATATATATATATATATATATATATATATATATATATATATATATATATATATATACATACATACATATATATATATATATATATGATTCAAAATTCATTTTTGAGGTGCAACTTTAACACACCAAAGCCAGTTTTGGCACACTTGTGTAGAGTAGAGTGTTAACTCTGCACTTTGTTTGTATGAAAATATTACTTTTAATAACAGACTGGCACTGGCTATGAATATGCAAACAGAGTCACAGTATCTTAACAGAGTGCTAATATTACCAAACACAACAGAATATGCTTTAAACAACTACAGCAAAAACTTTATTCTAATAGACAAATGTTTATACATGCTTACCTAACATACAGTTGACAGATGAAGAGTGTCATTAGCATGTTTCTATAAATGTTTGCTGTGATATATAAATACATGCGCATAGCAACAGAGTAGCTCTAACTAATGAAAACTCAATCAGAAGTTAATAACCTGTGATCATACATTGGACTTAGTTTTACTTAAATTAAATTAAGACTGAAGGTTGCACGTCTCACCTTTGTGGCGGCATCGAAGCAGACGAAGCCCATGCTGAAATCGATGGTGAGACCCATGAGATGACTGTCCACAATGCAAGCGTATGTTTTACACTGAAACGGGAGACACTTGGCATTGTTAATCAGACAAACTGGCAGACACAAACATCTCCATCTCTTAAATGTTTCATTAGGATGATAAGCGTCGTACATAATTATTTTGGGAGAAAAATAAACGGAAGCGATTTTTTGGCATGAGGCACGGTCAGGGTTTTGCCGCATTAGTTTGGTTTAGTGGGATAAATTGGCAGCGATTTTATTTGTGCCACCCTTGTTGTCCATGAATGTGAAACAAGTTGTCCTGCTATTATCTTGATAGAAGACAGATTATATTGCATGGAAGACAGATTTGCTTCAGTCCGAGACTACATGCTATACTTTACTTAAAATATACATAATTGGATCCTATACATGAATCTATGGGTGTTTGGCCAATTTTGATCCAGTAAAATCAATCTCTATTGAACGACACTTTTCACACTAATAAATGTTTAATTTGTCTAATAATAAAGTAAACTGCTAATAATGTCTAATAGTACGGTGACCGGGAGGGGACATGTTCGGTTCACTTATTTTTGCCACGAGATCCTGTGTTGAGGGAATCCATTTCTCATGGCCACGACTTCACATCGCGTGGATAAGGATGTCGTTATCTCGACAAAATGATCTTGTGGCCACAACATTTTATCACGTTCCCATGAGTTAATATGACGTTCCCACGAATTAATATCTCATGGCCACAACATTTTATCACGTTCCCACAAGTTAATATGTCGTGGCCACGACAAAAATAAGTGAACCGAACATGTCCCCTCCCGGTCACCGTATAGTGTTAATTTAGAATCACTGATATACTATTATAGTTTGTTAAAATTTGTAATTTTATTTTTAGATTGTTAATTTTAATTCTAGTTCAAGTTTCAGTCATTTTGTTGTGTTTGTCATTTTTATTGTTTGTTTTTTTAAATGTCTATAGTTTATTAATTATTTTTTTATTTATAAAGTTAAACTAAACATAATAATTTAAAGTTTTTGTTACATTGTATAATAAGGTTGCATTTGTTAACATCAGTCATTTTGTTGTGTTTGTCATTTTTATTGTTTGTTTTTTTAAATGTCTATAGTTTATTAATTTTTTTTTTATTTATAAAGTTAAACTAAACGAACATAATAATTTAAAGTTTTTGTTACATTGTATAATAAGGTTGCATTTGTTAACATTGACTACGTTTACATGGACATCAGTAATCGAATTATTTACCTTATTCTAAATAAGCCAATATTATGATTACGGTGTTTACATGAGTTGCTTTTAGAATATTCCTTTCATGTTCCCGTTTTACATGTTATAGTACATAGATCGATTA
>NW_015557091.1:1810546-1814818 GCF_001515605.1 Sinocyclocheilus anshuiensis | reverse complement strand
ACACGACGGTAATAATGTGATTAAGGTGTTTACATGTCTATACTGTACTTCAGTAATGCGACTAAAATAGGAACACTCCACATGTCTTAATTCGATTTCCGTTTACTTCGATTATGACTTTAGCCGGATTAAGGTAATCATAAATCTCTGCTTACATGGTAGATTCTTAATCAGAGTACTGTCTTAATCGTATTAAAATCGGAGTATTGCTGTTCATGTAAATGTACTCAATGTCAGCAAACAGAGGGAGCCAACACAGGTAAATGACGGTCACACAGAGCTCTATTAAGGCTTTGGGAGAGGAGCAAGCGATGATCACAGGTGAGATAGTGGAGCTGATAACTTGAGTAGAGACTTAGCTGAACAGTTTCTTTGCAGGGCTACAACATGCAGACAACATGCAGGAAGGATGGCAGATGATGATGCAGATGATGATGATGATGATGGCAGACGACTGGGAAGGATTCAACAAACGGGTAGGTAGGTAGAACAGGTAAATTGAAGCACGCTAGTGAACAACAAGACCAGACACTGAGGTGGTGATGGGTAGGTGGCTTTATGCTGTGATTTGCAGCAAACAGAGGGAGCCAACACAGGTAAATGACGGTCACACAGAGCTCTATTAAGGCTTTGGGAGAGGAGCAAGCGATGATCACAGGTGAGATAGTGGAGCTGATAACTTGAGTAGAGACTTAGCTGAACAGTTTCTTTGCAGGGCTACAACATGCAGACAACATGCAGGAAGGATGGCAGATGATGATGCAGATGATGATGATGATGATGATGATGATGGCAGACGACTGGGAAGGATTCAACAAACGGGTAGGTAGGTAGAACAGGTAAGTTGAAGCACGCTAGTGAACAACAAGACCAGACACTGAGGTGGTGATGGGTAGGTGGCTTTATGCTGTGATTTGATGAGTGTTGACAGGTGAAGTGCATCAGAATTCTGTGGATTGTGAACGAGTGGGTGGAGCTGAAGGATCTGGCGTTGCTGGTGACTCTGTGACAAACATGAACTAACAATGACAAATAATTCTAAAACATTTATTAATCTTAGTTAATATTAAAGGGGATGTCTAATGCTATTTCAAGCATTCTGACTTATTTAGACTGCTAAAAAGTTAGAATCAGAATCAGAAGAATCAGAATCAGAATCAGAATCAGAAGATTCTCATGCTAAACATGGCCAAAGTTTCAAAAAACGGGTTGGAGTATTTCTGTGCCAAATACACTCCTTCAGGGTTCGTATAAGTTTCGGAAAGTTTTTTTCGAGTATGGCCCTTAATGACATCATAAAGGGCGGAATTCCTTGTATGGGCACTTCTACCAGAAGAGCGTCACACATCAACCAGAGCGAGAGCAGCCCAACGTGCTTCATTCAGGTTACGGAAGTCATCGGCAGAGCTGCACAGGACTCACTCGAGAAGAATGTCTCCAAAGAAGTGTTAGAGATGTGTTTTTGGATGTGAGGTAAAGATAACCTTGTTCAGCTTCCCAAAGAACCCAGCGTTAAGGGAACAGTGGATGCAGTCTGTTTCTCCGGGGGGCAGAAATGGAGTTGTGCAAGAGTGTTTGTTTGTTCCCGGCATTTCGGTAACGAATGTTTTATAAACAAATTAAATAAAATTGAAGTAAATTAAGTTTTTGTTCCTGTTTTATTTATGTCGATGTCACAGCTCGCAGACAATCGCTAAGCATGCTTGTGACTCTTTAGCTCCGCCCACGGCACGCCTCCAGGAGCTCGACTGTTTTCGGTGAGAATCGTAAAGCTGTATCTGTCTTTTATAAATCTGATCAAACTAAAGGCTCTTCGGAGATATGAAGGATGCAATACTACTCTATAGGTACTCAAGATTAACATGAGATGGGCAGAAACTGTGTGCTTTATGTCCCCACATTTACGAATACATTATTAAAATAAAAAATTGTTACTATTAACATTATTTAATGGACCTGAGCTTACATGAACTAATAACAGTTATATTTTTTTTATTAACGAACAAATCAACATATTAGCTAACTGCTCATTATTAGTTCATTTTAGTTAATGCATTATCTAACATTAACTAATAGGACCTTAATGTAAAGTGTCTTCTAAAATTTATTATTTTTAAAATTTTATTTAATGCTTAATTTATTTCAAGTAAAAAACTATTTTTTTTCTTTCTTTTTTTGGGAAAAAAATCTGACACCTTTGTTTTGCTAAGACTAATTTAACAACTAGCATTTTATGTATCCTAAATTCACATCATTAAATATTTTTACACTTTTCTGCATTATTTTGACACAATTACAGATTGACTGGAAATGATGCAGAATAAAAATATTCTGTTCGCAGGTAATCATATCTTTTATTTCATCTCAAAAATATTGTACACTGAGTTTTTATTAGGGGCAAAATATTTATTAGGGGCAAAATTGTTGGACAAATGAGCGACAAGTGTCAATTTTATGTGCATCATTTTCACACACTAAAAAAATAGAATGACAGATGCTCATTTCACAATCTGAAATGATCTTTTTAGTTTTCAAATTGTTATTATTCATATTTTTATTATGGATTTTCATATTTACATTCGAAGGTTTGGGTCTGGGACAAGTGTAAAACAATAAAACCTACCCATAAATAACACCTGACGAGTACTGTAGCAAAGAATTTGATTAAATGTGACCTTCATATAACAAAAAGAAAAAAAAAAAGTTGAAATCTGTTTTGTTACACAAACAACAGCCGGCACATGAAAGTGACTGTAGCTGAAGAAACACTCATTCGGCAGATCGAACCCAGGATTGGATTATATTAATGTCTCCAAACAAAATGTGTTTTCATAGCACGTTTGTGACCAATGTGTTTCCTTCAAGTACTGACTAACAAATCACATTTAATCTCTTTTTGGCACAGCCTCAATCGCTCAGAGTTTGTGTTGTTCAGATGGCAGCCAACATTGTCTGGCAGGTGCAGTTTTATTCGCCTCGATCTGATCTCAGCTCTGATGGGTTTGTTTATCGTGCCAAGAAGACAGAGATCTGCAGGAGCGAGCTATAGATGCTGATATTCCCTCATTTCATTTCGCTCACATTCATTTAACTTCACAGAGTTTCATTTAGTCTGTCTGAGCAACTTAATTTGAGTTAGATTACACTAACTCTGTAGACTCTGGCAGGTTCAGTACCTGTATTCGTTCCACTTCGAAGAAGGAGGCCATCTGAAAGGCTTTCTCCCACAGAAGCAGCTCACATTCCAGCTCCACGCTGAAGAAGATGTCCTCGCCGGAGTCCGTCTGAACGCTGAAGCAGTGCTTACGCTTGTCCACCAACTCGTTGCCCTAAAATAGTGAGTTTAGTTAGAATAATGTTAAAACAAGATTTTATGGATTGGCTCATTTTCAAATTGTGACAAATAAGTCTTTTTCATTTCGGACATGAAAAAAGATTTCAAATAGTGAAGAAACTCCATATAAAAGGTATTACTATATAAATATATAAATAACCATTTATTAAAAAATATAATACAAAATATAAATGTAAAAATATAGTTTTTAAATAATTTGAATTGTGCCTGAAAAAATCTATCTATCTATCTATGATACTTGTCAAAAGTTTGGAAACATTATGATTTTTAAATGTTCATAGATTCATGTCATTCAGCATATTAGAATGATTTCTGAAGGATCATGTGACACTGAAGACTGGAGTAATGATGCTGAAAATTCAGCTTTGATCACAGGAATCAATTACATTTTAAAGCATATTAAAATAGGAATTAGTTATTTCACATGGTAATAATATTTCACAATATTACCGCTTTTACTGAACTCTTTATCGAATAAATGCAGCCTTGGTGAGCATAAGAGACTAAATTAAAAACATTTAAAAATCATAATGTTTCTAACCTTTTGACAATATATATACAGTTGTCTACAGTTGTTTAGTCTAATAAATAACTATTTAATCTATATCTATTTAGTTTTATTAGCTATTTTTTTTTACAAATGTTATTTTCCAGAGTTAAGCATTAGTGCAAGATCTGTGCAATGTTGTAAATTTAGTTTTTGTTTTGTTTAGCAATTGTTTTTTTTTTCTGAAATGAAGCATATGCATGTGATGTTAAATGCAAATAAGAAAAGCATATTGCTATTTTTTTTTTATTTTGTTTATTTTGAAAGATTGCAATGATAAGAATCCCATAATGATATACTTCAAGTACATAAGAAGTATTACATATGTGTAGCATCTTATTTCTCCCCCCCCCCCACTTTCTACCACTAC
>NW_015557091.1:1809326-1810427 GCF_001515605.1 Sinocyclocheilus anshuiensis | reverse complement strand
TTATTTCCCCCCCCCCCCCAAACTTTCCATAACTTGAAAAAATCTAAACAAAAGTAATTTGTAATAAAAAAAAATGTAAAGAATATTTGTACCTTGATTTCAGATATCAAATACAAAAAGTTACAAAAAAAAATAAAAATCTTTCTAGGTTACTACTGTCACTGGTGTTGCAACCCTTTTTCATTTGTAAAATCAAAATAATAGAAATAAAGAGCGTTATCCTTTATGATCAATAATTATTTAATGATGTGAATTAATGCTTTCCATCTGCCTTTATGGGAGATTAGCTTCAAAACATACTGTGAGTCAGACAAACAATATTTTTTGAGAATGACAATTATAGATACAAAATTGTATTAGTGACTAAGAAAAAGGGAAGAATATCAAATATTTATTTTTAAACATCTTTTGCAATTATGAATGGGTTTTAAATTAAATGTGGCCTCTTCTTATATAAAAAAAACCTAGTTCTAATTATTACTCAATAAATAACCACAGAACAAGAACCTGTAGGAGGACACTGATCTAAATACTTGATACCATCACAGTACATGTTTGTAAAGCTTGACACAGGTGTCATATATAATGTGTGAAATCCTGAAGTACTTCAACTCATACCTTCAGTATCTTGAACATGATCTCGTAGCCGGTGAAGCTTTTCTCGGCTCTGGTCCAGTCCCAGGTGGTGACCTAGAGGAGTTTAGATGGCTGTCAGTCTCCAGAAGTCGTCACAGACAGTGCATTATTCAGCTCAGTCAGTGAACGCCAGATTAGCTCTGGGTCACTTGCTCTCACTGCGGCCCTCAAGGGATGATTCAAATGCTACATGAAGTAAACAATGTCCTGCTCGCCTACGAAAGAGGGAAAACCCCCTGAGATCTTGTGTACGAGAACGACTCACGCTGAGCATCTGCAGTAACCTCTGATACCCAAAGGCCAGTGAAGATGATCATGACGGAACAGAGAACTCGGGAGTGTTTTCTTCAGACTGAAGTGGCTCAGAGCAGAGTTTTCAAATGTCAGAGTACCAGTCAAAAACGCACTGCTTGAATAAGCACACACACACACACCACACACACACACACACACACACACACACAC
>NW_015557091.1:1806388-1807051 GCF_001515605.1 Sinocyclocheilus anshuiensis | reverse complement strand
ATAAGCACACACACACACACCACACACACACACACACACACACACACACACCACATTGACATAGACTTTTGGTGATCATCTAAAGACCTCCTTGATGGATGGAAAAAGACATAATAAAACAGTAATATATGGCATTTGGAAGTAGTGCATTAACTTGGTTGAGTTAGTTGATTAACCTATCCATTATTATCATAAATATTATAATAATAAAACAAAATAAACAATAAAACATTTGGATAAATGTAATGAATTTAAGATATAAATGTAAATCCAATAATAATAATAATAAAATTATAAACAAATAATATTACTTTATAGACAAATAAAAAATATTGTCCAAGACAAAAAAATTATAATAAAAATGTATAAAAAATACAAATATTTAATGAATTTAATAAATAAATGTAATAATAATAATAATTACTCTTTTTACTTTATGATCACATTTCTATTGTGTATGATTCATTGTTAAAGCTTTTCCAAAAAAATAATAATTTATATAAATATTATAAAGAAACAAATAATTTGAATACATGTAATGAATTTAATAAATGTAATAATAATAATAATAATAAAATGATCCTTTTTACTTTCTTAATGTGTTTCTGGCCTTATTTCATGTTACTCCAAAGAAATTTTTTTTTTTTTATAATATTACAAAAC
>NW_015557091.1:1796737-1805456 GCF_001515605.1 Sinocyclocheilus anshuiensis | reverse complement strand
CGCACTGCTTGAATAAGCACACACACACACACCACACACACACACACACACACACACACACACCACATTGACATAGACTTTTGGTGATCATCTAAAGACCTCCTTGATGGATGGAAAAAGACATAATAAAACAGTAATATATGGCATTTGGAAGTAGTGCATTAACTTGGTTGAGTTAGTTGATTAACCTATTATCATATATCATAAATATTATAATAATAAAACAAAATAAACAATAAAACATTTGGATAAATGTAATAGATATAAATAATAATAATAAAATTATAAACAAATAATATTACTTTATAGACAAATAAAAAATATTGTCCAAGACAAAAAAATTATAATAAAAATGTATAAAAAATACAAATATTTAATGAATTTAATAAATAAATGTAATAATAATAATAATTACTCTTTTTACTTTATGATCACATTTCTATTGTGTATGATTCATTGTTAAAGCTTTTCCAAAAAAATAATAATTTATATAAATATTATAAAGAAACAAATAATTTGAATACATGTAATGAATTTAATAAATGTAATAATAATAATAATAATAAAATGATCCTTTTTACTTTCTTAATGTGTTTCTGGCCTTATTTCATGTTACTCCAAAGAAATTTTTTTTTTTTTATAATATTACAAAAATATATATTATAAAAAAATAAATAAAAATGTTTTGTAATTAATTATAAAAATAATATGTTTTTTTAATGAATAATCATTTGGATAGATTTAAAGAAATGAATAAATAAATGTAATAAAACAATTATATTTAATAATAATAATAATAATAACAACAATTTACCATTTTACTTTCTTAACACAGTACTGGTCTAATTGTGTATGATTAATCACTGATGTTACTGCTAAGGAAATAAAATAATGGTCTCCATAATTGTTCATCAAAATGAAATCTGAAATGACTTTCTTTTCCCGAAAGGCCTCTTATTTTTAAGCCTCTCCAACCTAGTGTCATACAGAGACACTTTTCCCAATCCACTTAATTCCCAGTTGCAAAACTCAAGTCATCCTACAATTTCTCTGCTTGAATGTCCTTTGTTTCTCAGAAATGTGTCAGATTACGGAAGTGATAGGTTCTGAACACCAACAAACACACAAAACATATCTTCTCAGCAGGGCTAACCAGATTAACCAAAACTTGGTGCAACCGAACTGTTTTCGTGTGAAAAGTGCTTTGAAATCCGACTTCTACCCAGCTCTTCCTGGAAGGCAGCATGTCAAGTGTTTATTGCCGCAAGCAGAGAACATCTGAACGAGCTAAAATAGCCTGAGAGAGCCTTTGGACAAACTACTGAGTGTTGTGAGTTCTCTCCAATGTAATTTTGCATCTGCATATCCCATAATAGCTTTTCACGTCCAAACTTTTGATCTTCCTCCCACTCCACCATCAAATTACAATTAATGGCAGATTGGATGAAGCTCTTTGATGTCTCGATCTCTTCAGGATAAATGCATTAAGTGGCAACATCTACAAGCACCAACTACAGCAATTCCTCATTTCATCAGGACCGTACCATCTGACGTGAAACACGGGGGGGAGACCGAGAGGTAAAAACCACTATTATCAATGCTATCGATCTCCATATTAGGAGAGGTTTACATTTAATGAGACACTTCTCGGATTATCATTCATGTTTCATTCTAAATCATTTCCCAGAATCATGATGAAGGTGTTTAAATTAATTGCTGATTATGTACGGAGATTAGGCTTTATTAAAAGCAGGTGTTAGAGCATCAGGTTAGGTGATTTAGCCTGCGGACGGCTGAACGGATTAATGGATTTCATAAAGTCGATAACAACTGGAGCAAATAATGTGGATGGCAATTGCTTGGGGCTGAAAACGGGCAACTCTTTAAACAAGAATATTCTGTTATTATCCAAACTCATACTGTATGCTGCAGTGTTATTTTAGTATTATTTACATACTATTCAAATATTTTTTTATATTTTGAATTAGCTTTTATTTTTATATTTTCAGTTTTCGCATTAATTGTAGTTTTTGTAATTTTGTTATATGCTTTTTTTCCCCATATTTCTGTTTAGATTTAATGCGTTTTTATTTCCGTTATAGTTTCAGTAATTTTAGCACTTCAGCTTATTTCATGTTTTTATTAATTGTATTTAATTTAGTTGCCAAGGCAACATTTCTAGTTTAAAAAATTAGTAAAGTAAAGTTTTTTTTAAAAGTTCAAATTTCATCTAATATTTATATTTGATTAATTTCAGCTTCATTTCAGCGGTTAACAAAATGATTTTTAATAGTTTTAGATTTTTTACAATAACAACACTGATATGTTTTTATATTTTCATGGAATATCAAAGAAGCATTTTAAATTATTCTTTTAATTTTATATTTTTATTTCATAAATAATTTTCAATTAACAATGTCCACGTTTGCTCCAAATAGAACAAAAAGCTCCATAAAATAATCCATTTGACTTGTGTGCTATATTACAAGACATGCAATCGTTTTGTTTTACAATAAAAACTGCTTAAAGATTTTAAACGAGTGAGGAAATATGCATTTCTGGGTCAACTATTCCTTTAACAATTCTTCAGTGCAATGAACTCAAGAAAAGTTTCAACAAGAGTTTGATGTGCTTTCATAATTGTCACTGTGTTTTCAGCCAAAGTTGCCCCAAGTAGAATAAATATTGCGTGCGTATGCTAAATATAAAATCGTATAAAAGTCAGCTATTGAAACTGAAAGACTCCTGATGCAGTAAATCATGCAGAAGAACTCACTGGAGGTGCGGAGAATTTGAAGAGAGACGAGCCCCTCAAGGCAAGAAACTTTGGTGTGTACATTCGGTCCTGAACAGAATCTTGTTCCTTCTCATCCACCCAGCCCATAGATATAATCTAAACGACAGAAAAAGACAAGAAGAAAGTGTTAAGTGGGTTATAGAAGACGTTCCAAGTAATTAGCCTGCACAGAATCTGCAGGAAGAGACACTCTTCTCCATTCACCAATAATGAAGTCTAATTCAAAGCTTGATCATTTAAAATGCCACAGACTAAAACCGGACACTGTGACCAAGTATCTGTCAGTCTGTGTGTGTCAAATGGTTTTGAGGAGCACGGCGTCAGGCGTTTCAGAGAATCTCAATGCTCTGTGAGCGTCACAGCGCATGAAGAATAGTGGCTCTGAAGAAAACATCATTGTGGGGCTTCATTCAAGTGTGCTGACCAAGTCACTCGCTCTTTCAGGGCTTTATCTGGATCTCTGCAGGCTTTTTGTCACTCTTTCAAGGTCCAGTTCACAGCTTCTCAACAAGACTGATTCTGTTTCCTTACCTGCTGGTTTACTGGGAAGTTTCTGTTGATCTTCTTCACCTGCAATAGAATTATGAAGATTTAACGGATCAGATTTTTGAAAATGTGTTTATATAAAAATACATTTGAAAATATATCAAATAAAGAAAGAAAGAAATATTTTATTTTTCATGTATAGACCTTTAAAAATATTTGTATGCATTTATAATGCATATTTAAAGGTGACGTGTGCACTAAAAGAATTAACAGATTAGATTCCAAAATATATCTTGAAATATATAAAATGATGTATATATTTATATTACATTTAATATAAGTTTAAATCTATTTTATATGGTTATAATATATTTAAAGATGATATGTGCACTATAATTAGATTAGGTTTTTTTAATATGCATATTTCACAAATATATATGTTGAATTATAAAATATAAATATAAAATATAAAACATGTACACGTAAATAAATAGATTTAAATATTGATCTATATTATATTTAATATTCATATACCTTTAAATATATTTTACATTTATGATTATATTATATATTTAAAATATTTAAAGATGATGTGCACACTATAATTAAATTAGTTTTTTTTTTTATAAAAAAGTAAAATATATATTTTAAAATATATTGAATTATAAAATATTTGTAAAAATTAAATAAATAAATAGCTTTAAATATTTCTATATATTATTTTTTATATTTATATACTATTACATATATTCTAAATGTTAATATATATTTATATTAATAATATGTATATATTTAAAATATATTTAAATGTGATGTGTGCACTATAAGTAACAGATTTTTTTTAAAGTATAGATTTGAAATATGTATATATTGAAATAAAAGTAAACATAAAGTATAAAATATTTGATAAATAAATAGATTTAAATATTTATTTATATCATATTTAATATCCATATACCTTTAAATATATTTGACATTTATGTTTATAATAATATACATTTAAAATATTTAAAGATGATGTGCACACTATAATTAAATTAGTTTTTTTTTTTATAAAAAAGTAAAATATATATTTTAAAATATATTGAATTATAAAATATTTGTAAAAATTAAATAAATAAATAGCTTTAAATATTTCTATATATTATTTTTTATATTTATATACTATTACATATATTCTAAATGTTAATATATATTTATATTAATAATATGTATATATTTAAAATATATTTAAATGTGATGTGTGCACTATAAGTAACAGATTTTTTTTAAAGTATAGATTTGAAATATGTATATATTGAAATAAAAGTAAACATAAAGTATAAAATATTTGATAAATAAATAGATTTAAATATTTATGTAAATTATATTTAATATTCATATACCTTTAAATATATTTTACATTTATGATTATATTATATATTTAAAATATTTAAAGATGATGTGCACACTATAATTAAATTAGTTTTTTTTTTTATAAAAAAGTAAAATATATATTTTAAAATATATTGAATTATAAAATATTTGTAAAAATTAAATAAATAAATAGCTTTAAATATTTCTATATATTATTTTTTATATTTATATACTATTACATATATTCTAAATGTTAATATATATTTATATTAATAATATGTATATATTTAAAATATATTTAAATGTGATGTGTGCACTATAAGTAACAGATTTGTTTTAAAGTATAGATTTGAAATACGTATATATTGAAATAAAAGTAAACATAAAGTATAAAATATTTGATAAATAAATAGATTTAAATATTTATTTATATCATATTTAATATCCATATACCTTTAAATATATTTGACTATACTATTAAATATATTCTAAATATTAATATATATTCATATTAATAATATGTATATATTTAAACTATGTGTGTAATATAATAAAGTATATATAATAAATGTGATGTGTGCACTATAAGTAACAGATTTTTTTTAAAGTATAGATTTTAAAAATATATATTGAAATAAAAGTAAACAAAGTATAAAATATTTTATAAATAAATAGATTTAAATATTTATATATATTATATTATATGTAATATTTATATACCTTTAAATATATTTTATATTTATGTTTATATTAATAAATAATAAAATATATTTCAATGTGATATGTACACTACAAAGCAGGCATTATACATTCATTCATTTAGTAGATGCTTTTATCCAAAGTGACTTACAAATGAGAAACATCCTAAGCAGTTTACTGTATTTCAAGAATATTTCGTGCAGGGAACACTAACTAAAATTATAAATGCACTTTAGGGAGGAAAATAATCCACAAAACTGTTCGACGTAGCTCCTTTAATACATAGGTTTCATGAATCCTTTTCAATCGATGGTCATACGTCATTCCCCCGAACAGTAAAGAGATTTTCTAGACATCTCAATCATAAATCCTAATAAAAGGCCAATCTGCTTCACAGATTTAAAATAAAGCGCTTTGGTGATCACCGAATGACCTTCACCATGTCTCAGCCCAATTATTCAAGTAGCAGATAAAAGAACGCCATACATCTTGTGTGTTTCAGACTAACAGAGGTACTAGTGTTCATCCAGAGCCCAGGAGAATCGCTCCTGCTGTGAAGCTTTATTCAAGATTAACATTCTCACAAGATTCATTACCCACGTAACCCCGGCCAGTCTCACAAATGACTCTAATAGCTCCATTTGAATGTGGAATAAGGTCTATTTTCCTCGCAGGAAATGGACTGAAAGCTCATCCAGATGCTCCCTCCGCAGGATAATCCAAAGCAAGCGCTACAGTACATTGTTGCGAGGAGCAAACTTATCATCTTCTTCGAGAGGATTTTTCTGGAAAAGTGCTCACACCCTCAAAATAAATGAACGCAAGATTGGAGGATTTTTGTAGGGGTGCGCTCAAAAGCGAGTGATCTGGGCCACGAGGCACACGCTGCACTCTATCCTAATTAAGAGTGAAATCCTTCATTGTGTGGGAAATGCCATTTGAATGCCTTAATCTACTGCATTGAGGGGATTACAACACATGACCTGCCTGGCGGAAATGAAAATTTATGACGAACAATTCACTGTCTTCCTGAATTACCTCCATCATTGAGCATAAATGTAGTTTATCGTTGTCTGTCGCACAAATTGGTTCGGTACACTCTCTCCAAAGACAATGAAGCACTATAAATCTGCAAATGCTGCGCTGACATTGTTGCACAAAGATCATCCGGTCCAAACAAACCACAATACCTTGTGTTTTAGGTGGTATATCAAATAAACTTCTAGAGAAACAATAGTGGAAGGAGGAAAGGAAATGAGGGGAAACAAAAGCAAGAAATGTCACAATTCACGCTGAATCTCTGTATGAGCAGCATGACTGAATATTTCAGAGAATGAGCGCTAACCATTAAACCAGGGCTCCAGTGTTGCTATGCTGTTAACCAAAAACTTGCAAAAAGACACAAAATCAAAAGGAAACATACCAAATATAAGGACATTTAAATTCATGCTCATTTTTTAATTAAATTTCTAACTTTAATAATAAATGTAATAAATAAATGCTGATAATATTTGTATTTTTTATTTTGAAAAAAGCTAAATAAAGTCAATAGTGGTGTTTGGATATAAAATAAATGTATATAGAAATATATATACACACGGGTCAGTCAGATTTTTTTTTTTTTTATTGAAAGAAATTAATACTTCTATTCAACCAGGATGCATTAAATGGATCATTAATCATTTCTATTTATCAAGGAAACCTGAAAAAAAAATTTATTACTGTTTCCATAAACATAATAAGCACCTTTCAACATTAATAATAATAAGAAGAAATGTTTATTGAACAGCAAATCAGCATATTAAAATTATTATTAGACTTAAAAAACTGCAGCAATGGCTGCTGAAAATTCAGCTTTGCATCACAGAAATAAATTATATTTTAAAATATATTCAAATACAAAACAGCCATTTTAAATTGTAATAATATTTCACAATATTGCTGTTTTTACTGTACTTTTTATGAAATAAATGCAGCCTTGGTGACCATAAGAGACTTCTTTCAAAAACATTTAAAAAATCTTACCGACCAAACCTTTCTGAATGGTAATATTAAACATCATCATTCGTTTTGCGTAACTTCTTCAAAAGTTCTTCGAAATCTAAAACTTTTTATTTTTTCCAGGATGAAAAGAAGATTTTTGGACCCCTCTATACATTGGTTAGTCACATTATAAGACATAGAGGTTAAATTACATTAGTACTTACAATCTAAGTAATCACTGTTTGTATAACAATTGACTTTGGTTGTTAAATTGCTACACTTCTACCATGCTAAAACTGCAGTTGTACTCACGTTGTGCTTGGTGAGGGCAGAAATGTTTGAAGCTATTGCTTGCAGCCAGTCGGTGCATTCGTCAGTACTGGGGCACTGAATAACCCCGCTGCACACCCCATCCACAGCAATGACTTGAAAGGCATTTTGCCTGGAGAAATTAAAAATATGCGCACTCAGGAGACATTCCACAAAATGCAAAAAGTAGCTAACTAATGTCTAATTCTCCTTTTTCAATTCACTTTAATTCAAAGCAATTTAAAAAACAGATTGATTTAATTTAATCCAATTTAAGAGTTTTCAATTATGTTCCACTTGATGTGCAAAAAGGTCTCATTTCAAATAGTTTAACCTCATTAAAGTTTGCATTTGGTATTAAAGGTCTAATGTGGTTCATTTGGGAATCCCTGAAACACTAATCAAGGAAAATCCTGTGTGACTAGAATACAAACAGAATTACCAGATGAAAGCAAAAGCAAAATACATCACATTAATGCACTGCAACTCTACAAATGACTACTATCAAAGCCAGAGACAAAGTATGAGCAAACAAAACAGACATTTTCTGCTCAGCTCACCTGCAAATGTCAGTACCTGGGACGTACTGGGACAGACGCGCATGCAAGAGGGGGATGAGTCGAAGATCCACCCATCTCTTGTCCCAGCGCAACCCTGGAGACATCGGCCAAGACGAGCAAGACAATGTGTCCTGCCGCAAACACAGAGATTAATAGATGAAGATGACAGACAGACAGAGAGAAAGAAAGAAAGACAGACAGACAGACAGACAGGCAGGCAGAAAGACAGAAAGAAAGAAAGAAAGAAAGAAAGAAAGAAAGAAAGAAAGAAAGAAAGAAAGAAAGAAAGAAAGAAAGAAAGAAAGAAAGAAAGAAAGAAAGAAAGAAAGAAAGAAAGAAAGAAAGAAAGAAAGAAAGAAAGAAAGAAAGAAAGAAAGAAAGAAAGAAAGAAAGAAAGAAAGAAAGAAAGAAAGAAAGAAAGAAAGAAAGAAAGAAAGAAAGAAAGAAAGAAAGAAAGAAAGAAAGAAAGAAAGAAAGAAAGAAAGAAAGAAAGAAAGAAAGAAAGAAAGAAAGAAAGAAAGAAAGAAAG
>NW_015557091.1:1792972-1795456 GCF_001515605.1 Sinocyclocheilus anshuiensis | reverse complement strand
AGAAAGAAAGAAAGAAAGAAAGAAAGAAAGAAAGAAAGACAGACAGACAGACAGACAGACAGATAGATAGAATTTTTTGGTGTTTACCGTGTTGTTGGGATGGTAGTTCAGATGTAGGCCACTGTCACACAATGGAGACGATGTTCCACTGCTCTGGTCACTTGGTATACCTAAAAAAAAAATAAAACAAACAGGTAAAAAAATGTTTTTCATTGTAAATTTTACTGTACACTTTGACACTGTAGGATCTATATTAACCGGTGAATGTAGCGTGTCCAAACCCAGACGTACATGAGCAGTCTTCACACAGTGGCAGTTTGAGAAATGCAGGCGTCCTCTTCAGGAAAGACACAGTCAGGGTCACTTCCTCACCTGCGTTTCGCAGAACCTGCACCTGAGAGCAGAAAACATGCTTGCTTATTCATTTATTAGAATGGATGTGTCACTCATTTTGTTATAATTAGTCAAGCTTTTAAAGGGTGAGTCAAAATTACTGACACGCTTCTGCTAAAAAATTGAACACAGTGCTGAAGATTACTAACCCGTTCATTGCTTTGTAAAAACAGCATTGCTTGAACTGAATTATTACACAAAAAGATGAAACATACCACTTCTTCATGGCGATAACTCCTCACGTTAATGCCGTTTATCTAATGACAACATTAGTAAAAGAGTAAACATTAGTAATAGAGTAATAAGAGGGAGTTATGAATAGATCCTGATATACACTTCCGCAAAGTTTGGGTTGGTAAGATTTTTTTAATGTGACTGAAAGAAGTCTCTTATGGTCACCAAGGCTGCATTTATTTGATCAAAAATACAGTAAAAACAGCAAAATTATGAAACATTATTACAATTTAAAATTACTGTTTTCTATTTGAATATATTTTCAAATGTAATTTATTCCTGTGATCAAAGCTGAATTGATCATGATCCTTCAGAAATCATTCTAATATGCTGATTTTTTTTTTCAGGATTCTTTGATGAATAGAAAGTTTGAAAGAACAACACTTATCTTTTGTAACATTAAAAATATTTTACTGTCACTTTTGATACATTTAATGCATCCTTGCTGAATAAAACTATTACATTTTTAAAACATTTGAACAGCAACAGCATGTAATCTATAAATCTTTTAATAATTAAAAATTGCTTCCACCAGAGATCTGAATCAGATCATATTTGAAGCTTCAATAATATTAAGGATAAAAAAAAATAATTTTAAAGACAGTCTATGTTAAATAAAGCTGACAGTCGAATACTATGGATGGATACTATGAATAATTCCCACATCTAAAACATGCCCTTCGTGTTCAGAAAAATATATACATAATTCAGATTGAATATATCATTGGAATAACACTGCTCCAAAATGACAACTCAAATGTCCATCAAAAGAAAGATGCTCCCTAAACATCTGCTGGCTGAAATTGAGTGAATTACATTAAGACACTGTGGGAGCTTTAAAGGGTCCCTAACACTGAAATTATCTTAATCTTATGACCCCATTTATGTATTTGTGCATACCTGGAGAATTCCATCTCCAATAAACAGAAGTCCGGAAAGTTCAGCTGCAAACGAAAGAAAAGACAAATGTATAAACCAATAAACAACTTGTTATTTTTGAGGAGAGGAGAGAGAGTAAATAAACAGCCTACTCTTCTGTTCTTTTGATATTTTAGATATAACAACAGGAATCTTGTGTTCAGCACCACCCTATGAAAAAATGATAACACAAAGACTTTCAAAGTCTTGCAAAAAATGTGAGAGCTGAGTGAAAGCTGTGAGAAACTGTGCAATCACCTTGATGCTCAACCCAAACCCTCCGACTGTCTGCCGACGGATCGTTACTGTTCTTTCCTGTAAGGAATCAAAGGAAACTCGTCACTTTCATGCCACACCGGGTCTGTGTGTTGAGGAAGACAGGTAGTTTACTTTTCATTTCAATTTGGTTCATGAAACTGTGAAGGTCCTTAATTAATTTGAATTGCCTCCTTTTCATGTAGATTTCCCGAGGGAAAAACGGCACCATGCCAACAATGCCAGTAACTTAATTAAAGGGCAGTGAATACAACATGATCTGTCTGCTTAAACCAGTGCTAAAGCTGCTGTCTGCTGTAGTGACAATGATAGATGCAATACAATGGTCAAAATATTCTCCCTCAAATGCCAGTGAAATACGCACTTGGCAGTTTCATTCTCTTTCAGACAATGATGTTGAAACAAAGGGGCACAGGTTAACCGGATTAAATATGAAATTGTTCAAAGCAAATTCCTACATTCCAGAGCTGAATAATGACTCAGTCGCAAAAAAAGGCAGAGCTGTTCTTTTCTTGCTGCACAAAAACATTTCAATGAAACAAACTCCAATAAAACTCACAGCTGTAATTAGCAAAGACTTCTTGAAATTACCAATAATGTATCTATCACCATTATAATTATACATAAAAAGACACAATCTAAAATAAATCAAAATGTTGACGT
>NW_015557091.1:1791686-1792962 GCF_001515605.1 Sinocyclocheilus anshuiensis | reverse complement strand
TATATACATATATATATATATATATATATATATAAATATGTACATCAATATGACATGAATTTGCTTAGTAAAATATCTATATTGCTAAATAAGATCTAAATGTCTAAGTGAAAGAAGCAGATTTGCCAAAATCAACAATAAATAAAGCCAGAAAATAAATAATGTTATAGTCAGTTACTTATATATATATATATATATATATATATATATATTATATACATATATATATATATATATATATATATAAATATGTACATCAATATGACATGATAGTAAATAGTAAAATATCTATATTGCTAAATAAGATCTATCTATCTATCTATCTATCTATCTATCTATCTATCTATTCTTTGAACAATATGTGAAATGTGACACACGGAAGGATAGAATCCTGGACAAGCGCTATGGGAACATTAAAAAGGCTTATGAGGCCAGATCTAAACCCCCTTTGGCCAATGTTGACCACAATACCTCTACCTCATTCCTACATATAAAACCATGCTCAAACGTAGCAAACCAGTAGTGAAAGACGTAACAGTGTGGTCAGATGATGCTATAGAAAGACTAAAAGGTTGTTTCCTATGCAGACTGGGATGTTTTTAATAACATGGACATTGATGAGATAATGTACTTACTAAAAAGAATGTTATCGTATATCCGAACAATAAGCCGTATATAACTAAAGAGCTGAAGGATCGCATTAATCGGGAAAAAAACTGCATTTAAAAACAAAGATTATGTTGAGTTGAAAATCATACAAAAAGAGCTCAATTGTCAGTTAAGGCAAGCTAGGGGATGACAGAAAGATATGATTGAGTATAATTTTCAAGGCATTAATGTTTGCCTACAAAACAACCACTGGCTCTGCACCCATTTACCTAAATTCATTACTTCAGAGTTATGTGCCCTCTAGAAGCTTGCGTTCTACAAGTGAACGACGCATTATTGTGCTATCTCGAAGAGGCACAAAATCACTTTCACGGACTTTTTCATTAACTGTTCCCTCCTGGTGGAATGACCTGCCCAACTCAATCCGAGCAGCTGAATCCTTAACCATCTTCAAGAAACGACTAAAAACACATCTGTTCCACCTTTATTTGACCCTCTAACTCTAGCACTTTCTATTCTATTTTAATTCTACTTTATCTATATTTATCTTCTTTTTTATTGATTTAAAACAAAAAAAAACAAAAAACACCAGCTTTCTATTTTTTCTATTCTATCTACTTGTTTTTCTGTGTGTGTGTGTGTGTGTGTGTGTGTGTGTGTGTGTATA
>NW_015557091.1:1751074-1790429 GCF_001515605.1 Sinocyclocheilus anshuiensis | reverse complement strand
CACCAACCAGCTCCCGCCTTTTTGCCCATTTTTGATTATCCGGGAGTGATGCGATGGTGACCATAGACTGATGGACGACGTGTCTCCTATTCCTTCCACTATGGAAAAGTGAAGCCAAAGCATCTCTGTATGGCTGCTCCCATTTTGAGTAAATTACGTCATTTGGAGCCCGAGTCTGCGCAGTAGAGATTCGTTTGGAGCCAGAGTCTGCGCAGTAGTGTCATGAGGTGGAGCCGCGGTATCAAACTCTCGCCCAAACTCCCGCAGACCCAATCAACTGTAACGACACGCCTCGTTTTTATAGCATCAAATTACTAGCTAAAATCAAACTTATCACAAAAACGAACAATTGAACATATATCAGCGTGATAACAACTACCTTAAATGACCAAAACCATCTTTCGGAAAATTGTATTGGAAGTGTAATAAATATTTTTTATTTTGACTCAAGTCCCATTCGTTTACATGGAGAGGGCGGGGTTTATGACCTGTACTGCAGCTAGTCACCAGGGGGCGATCAAAGAGCCTGCAGCTTCACTTTTCAGGATGTGTGAGGCACACCCGATCTGTCCTCACACACTCCATCTCTTTTTGGAAGCACAGCACAGTGCCAGTCTGAATTATTACCACTCAGTGGCTCAGTCTCTCTCTCTCTTTCTGGTACTGAGGGCAGAGGCACATGTTTAGATGATTGATAGATTTCCGCTCTTTTGTCAGTGAAGTGTGTTTGAATATGTTTGAAGTGTTGCAGCTAATATGCATATATAATATGCTAATAAAGTGGTTGGAAGCATTGTAGAAAATAATGTATTACAGTCTTGATTTTTTTTTTTCTGAACTGCAAGTGTCAAAACCAATTTTGTGAGCTAAATATTAGATATTGGCAATTAAATACTTAAAATAAATAAATAAATATATACATACATAAAATGTAGACAGCTATGCACCAGCCCTTATATAAACATGCTATTAATTATTCGATTGAAAAACGTTAATGTTACCATTTGATGGACGACATAAGTTCACAAAACTGAAGTAAAATGTAAAATTAAATTAGTTGTTTGATTTGTTATCAATTTGTTATTTAAGCAGTGTCTTCACATTTTGCTCTCAGCTTCTAGTGTAAATCAAAATGGCATTTATAATTGTATTACAATTTTGCATTGTAATACAATTTTGTTTCAATGTCTGCAGCTTTTTTTGTGCAATATGTGTCTGTTAAACAGAAGTAGCAATTTTTTCAACCTTTATAGCTCTTTTTAATCACTTAAACTGATGGTGTTCCAACTGACCTTGATCTTCCCTGTTCTCCACTATTAATTCAGTAAAACACCTTTACACCCCTAGAATCGTCACCACATTTCTCCCTGAATCCCTACCAAATCTACTGCAAGCTTTAGGAGGTCTGTTATCAGGGGAGGCAAGAGAGATGCGGCCTCCTGCTGTAACATTCCCCACTGGTGTCACTGTTGGAGACTATAACCTTTGAGTGATTTATACACTTTTTAACATAATATTTTGTAACATATTTTTTTATACTATTGATTATTTTTGTATCCAGTTTATTGAGGAGGCACTGCCTCCCTTGCCTCGTCGGAGTCAACACCCCTGCTTTCCAAGTGCATTTAACATAATGATCAAATGTTCAAAGGGGGAAGTCCTTAACTGATTTTTAGGCTTAATGGTCTTATCCACCTGTGTAATTTGATTCTTAAATGAATACAAATAAGTGTTTCACTGATACACAAACCCATTTCATTGGGTATCATAATGCAGAACACTTGACGTATCAACACTAATATTTCTGAAATTAAATAATCGGTACTGAATATTAGTGTCTTTGCGTTGTTTAGAGGATGCGGATACTATTGGTGTGAGAATTCCATTTACCCATCCATGAAATAGAAAACTATGGCATTGTTCTAAATGCATAGAATGATTTTATAGCTCTGCAGTGGCTTGATGTAAATTCTTTTAAAATCACTTTCCCCTGGAGATCCACAACCAGGTCCAGGTGAACAAAATATATAAGAACCAGAGGGGTAATCATACCACACTCCCTGGATGATTGCTTTTGCGTGCATCATAACGCATAAGCCCCATCAACGCCCAGCGGCAACATAACTTTGCGTATTGATTTGCTAAGAATTGGCAGACACAATGATTAGCTCTGTATGCCTAGGCTAATGGATTGTTTTATACTTCCCTTGCCCAAGAAACACTATCAGAGTAACCTTCAATTTATCATGAGAATGTGTGTTGGGATGACACTGAGCAGATCATTTCTTGTCAATGCTTTTGTAAAGCATCAGACTTTTTCAACATGAACAACTGACCCTCTGGATACAGATACCATACTGTCCCTTGCTGCACTCTTGCATTTACACAAGCAGTGATTTGATAAATGACTGTGCAGTGGCCTGATAACCCAGTCGAATATGCAGCCTTATAATACTTAAAGGAGAGTGCTACATGTCTAGATCTGCACTCCCGGGAGATGAGGCACCCACAGTGCTGGAAAATGAGTGAAAGTCAAAACCTGACCAAACCAACGAGATCATTTAGAAAGTGCTCCATTTTCCTTTGTCAAAAGTTTTATTTATTTATTTAAAGACTAAAAACACATCTGTTCCATCTTTATTTGACCCTCTAATTCTAGCACTTTCTATTCCATTTTAATTCTACTTTATCTATTTAGCTTCTTTTTTTATTTAAAAAAACTAACACTAGCTTTCTATTTTTTCTATTCTATATACTTGTTTTTCTTTGTGTGTGTGTGTGTGTGTATGTGTGTGTATAATATATATACACCTTGCTACGTGTACTGCGTTAGGTTAACCGAGACTTGTCATTTGCACTTATATACTGTTGCTCTTTTGTTAGTTTTGACTGCTTTTATTGTCCTCATTTGTAAGTCGCTTTGGATAAAAGCATCTGCTAAATGACTAAATGTAAATGTAAATGTAATTTTACTACCCTGAACTCTAAAAATATGTGGAACACTATGAAAGTTGTTACAAATATGGAACCAAGTAAACCACGTATATGTGTAATGGATGAGTTTGCTAAAGCAAATGAGCTGAACGATTTTTACCTTCGGTTTGAAACGCAGGATTTTTCGGATGAATGCAATCTAATTGTAGACTCTTTGGTATATGATGGGGATACTAGACTGGAGGTAGACAGTACCAAAGTGCAGTTATTGTTTCGTCAGTTGTGTACAAAGAAATCTAAAGGTCTGTCTGGATGGGATCTCTGCCCACCTTTTAAAAACTTGTGCGGTAGAACTTACTCCAGTTTGGTGTACACTTTTCCAACGTTCACTGGATTTACACAGAGTTCCTGCACTTTGGAAAAAATTTGTGATTACCCCAATACCTAAGAAATCACACCCATCTGAGAATAATGATTATAGACCTGTAGCGATAACTTCAATCGTTATGAAATGTTTTGAGAAATACATGGTGACTTTACATGGTGATCTTTATTATATATAAAAACATATAAAAGATTATATAAAATTATATTATATTGTATTGTATACTGTATATATACAGTATATACATACATACCTGATATGTATATATATGCAGGAATGAATCTTGCACAATAAGACCAAAAATGTTAATAGGGTAAAATTGGCTTTCATGTTTAAATGAATTTGCTTAATAAAACATTTTAATAAAAAATATTTATGTCTTCATACTCACTCATGTTGTAGTCAGGTGATTTAGCCACTGTTAATTACATTTTTGACCTGATTAAAACCAGTTCATGTCATGCTATCACATTAAGAACATGTTGAAGGAAACGGACTAAACTGACTTTCTCCCAGTGTAGAAGATACAGTCCCTGACATGTAAACGATAACAGAATGTGTTGACCAGCTGTTTCACGTCATAGCTTTGTATTTTCCAGGACTGGGTCAATCTGGTATGTAATATGGATTGTCGAACTCACACTCGAGTAGAACGGTTCTCCAGACACACAGATGACGTCTTGCTCTTGAATGGTGAGAATATCTTTGGCCAGGTGCAGACGAATATTGAAAGGCTCCTCGCTACCATCTTGAAGCAAATAAATCCCAGTCTTTGTCTGAAACAACCAGAGTCACACAAACATCTGTAATCCTCACTTGACAACATGAAGTTAATTAGCTGCGAAATTGATCGCATGATAAATAGCAAGGGCTTGTGTTTGCAGAGTCACGTTTGCCTGGCAGAGATACAGCTGAAAATTCATTGTCATTGCAGAATATTACTGCTAGACCATCTGGACTTGGTTATTCATTTGTGGAAGATGTTTTGCCTCTCCTCTCATCCAAGTGGCTTCATCAGTTATCTGATAGTGGATTAAACATCTTCACACCACACAATGTCATAATGACTGATGAAGCTTTTTGAATATATGACAAAATGTCTTCAACAAATGGATAATGAAGTCCAGATGCTCTTGAATACATTGCAGCTTGACAGAATGCCTGTCAGAGGCTTAAATGCGTCTTATCGGCTCCATATTTATTCAGTATTTACCGTAAGGCCTTTACTTCTGGAGATAAATGTTTGAGAAAAATTATATAAAAGTCATAAGGCACTGTGAGCACTTTAACTTCAAACTGCCTCGCAAGATGTAATTTTGAGCAATGAAACGTTCTTGTCCTACAGTAATCATTTAAAGTGCAGCAGAGAGGGCGAACTTAAATGGCACCGCTTTAACAGTTTTTAAATAACACTTCATTAATGGGAGTTTCTTCAAGTATTCCCACTTTCGGCCCTGTGGACTTGAAAATAATCTCTTTTCACACCATCATACACTGTCATTGGTTAAGTGTCTAATTTAGTGTTTAATGTCTAACAGTACATAATACACATGCAAGAGATGGGAATTCAATCATTTTTTGAAAGTTATGAACATTTCCACAACATCAGAAAAAGCAATTTTGGCATAATTAAATGGCCTATATTCAGGGTTATTACAGTTAAAACTGAAACTAAAATTAAAACCATATAAAAAAAACATCAGGTACTTTACTTTTCATTTTAATTTATTTTAACTTGATGTACTAAAATAACTAAAACTAAAGTATAACAATTAATTAAAACGTATATTTATATTTATAACTTATATTTCACTTATATAGACAAAAATACTAAAAAATAATTCAAAAACACAACAAAGTTACTAAAAACTTTAACTAAAATTAAAATGAAAACTGAAAATCTAAAAATAAAAACTGATTGAAAATACTAATAAAAATATAAAATATAAATACACACAAGTAAAAAATATTTTCACACTTTGTGTAATTGAAAAAAATGACAGCTTAATTAAAAATGATGCACAATAAAAAAAAAAAATCTGCTAAGTGATATCTATATGTAGCTTGATTTTTCTTTTGTTTTCTTCACATTTCAAACTTGTTAGTATTAATAAAAAAATTAACCTAAGGGACATAAAAGTGAAAAAACAACCTCAAACTCAATCTTTAGTGTGACATAATTATCCTCATTATAACTAATTGCATGATTTTGTACATTTACCGCATGGTAGCCAGTAACAGTCATGAAATCTGTCTCTCTTAGTTTATTATTTTGAACATCTTGATAAACTTTAAATAATTAAAATAATTATTTAGTTAGTTTGCTAGTCTGTCTATTAGAGGCATGTAAACATTTAGCCTTCATAAAATTATCTAATCATAATAAATTCAGAAGGAACTTACAGTGAAAAGAGACTGTATCCCTAGATAGTTTATTCAAGAACTTTTGTCAATACATATTTCATAATTTTACACTTAAATTTTTTTTTTTTGCCAACATCATGGTGCTTGCATTATTATTTCATTCAAGTTTTCTGATTTGAAATGTTGCATAAAACTGACTGTCTGTATATTTTGGCCTTTCCACTTGTCAGCACTGTAAAAAAAAACAAAAAAACAATAAATTCCTCAGGGACCAGTTGTGATGTAAGACTCGTTCCTATTTGGTTGGTAAGCAGCTGCTCATAAAGCAGGCAGAGAACAGAATTTTCTGTTGAGTCTGGCATCTGCATCATTGCACTTTCTTGCAAAGTCAGTCAAATACTTTATACCAGAATGAAATTTATTCCATAACTTTAGTTGCTAGGACACATGCTTGATTCTGTTGCCATGGCAATCAAGTGTCAGCCATTTTTAGTGTACCCTTGAGATTTTTAGTCAAAACATGCTCAGACATAGACTATGGCCATTCCAGAAGTGAAATTACTATAGTTTGTCTAGGAAGATTGCATTAATTCACATTAAGAAGAAGCGCAGCCAATATGATTCTCATATCGATGCTTCAGCAAAGTTAAAACACCCACAAGCTCTAAAAAAACACCCTACCATATTCCTTAACAAATGTAATCAAACATTTTATGAAAAAAAAAAAAAAAAAGCAATTCTTTCTGACCACAACATGTTGAATCTGGTCTTGCACATCATGTTTAAAAAGCACAGCAGTGTTTGTAAATAGATAGGAATACTTCTGTCTATACACACAAGACTTATCCTCCTCTGAGCGCTCATTAATCTTCCACACATAACCGCTCTTCTGTGTCCCCGTTTCTGAGCCCAAAAGCTATTAAATTTGCGCTCTCTGCATTCATAGTAGCCTTGTATCCCATCCCAAACTGCATTACTATAATGCAGGACCCACTGAATGTCTTGAATTTAAACATATCGAGAAGAACATCCAGATTAATGGACGATCAATATTTCTCAGTAGCCGATAGACACTGATATATAGGATATAAAGTACAGTCAGCCGGTCATTATTGCAAGTTTGCGGTGTTGAGAGCAATCGGGTCCTCCTCTGAAATCAGGAATAGTTTACCCCAAAATTTAAATTTGCAATAATAAATAATAAATAAATGAATCCATCATCATGACGTTTTTTAACTTCAAACCGTTGCTTCCAGCTAAAATCTGAGTCCTCTATCCATAATATTGCTTTCTCCAGTGAAAAATAATCATCTTGTCTGAATCAGGAGAGATATGTGCACAGATCAAGCACCGTTTACAAGCAGAAAACAGTTCTAAACCATTATTTGGGTGGATTCTGATGTGAGAGACAACAGGAGATGGACTTTTTCACTGGAGGAAGCGTTATTATAGAATATGGGCTGGTATTTTGGCCAGAAGCAATGGTTTAAAGTTAAATATCTCAATGATGGATTGTATCTAAAAAAAATGCAGATTTTCAATTATCGAGATGTTAACTGATGGACTGGAGTGGTGTGGATTACTTGTGGATTATTGTGATGTTTTTATCAGCTGTTTGGACTCTCATTCTGACGGCACCCATTCACTGCAGAGCATCCATTGGTGAGCAAGTGATGCAATGCTACATTTTTCCAAATCTGATGAAGAAACAAACTCATCTACATCTTGGATGTCCTATTTTCAGCAAATGTTCATGTTTGAGTGAACTATTCTTCTAATAGTCATACTAATTAGTACACACAAATTAGTTTAAAATGTGTTTATAATTGCTTATTATACAGTGCATAATAAAACGAATGAAATATAATTTATTTCACTTGATAAACTATTAACAATAACGATGATAATAATAACAAACAACTGAACATCTTTACATCAATTCATCATTTCAGTTACCCAGAAAAGCAACTGATATACAGCTTTGAAATATCTGATCAAGAGCGTCTAATAAATATATACATTAAACATAAAATAGGATTTAGCATAATGATGGCAAAGTACACTCTCAAAATAGCCAAATATTGATTATTCAGTCATTAAAGGGGTCATATGATGCGATTTCTATTTTTCCTTTTCTTTAGTGTGTTATGTAGCTATTTGTGCATGTATAAGATCTGCAGAGTTACAAAGCTCAAAGTCTCCCACAAAAGGATTTATTCTATCTAAAAGAGAAGGCTGATCCAGACCGGGCTAAAACGCCTCATTCAAACACGCCCCCACATCCGTCACGATGTGGAAATATTTGTGTAATGCCGCCCAACTGTTCACGCAAAGAAAGAAGGCGTGGTTTCAGGAACCGCAGTAGTGTTGATGCAGCCATGTCAGGGAGACGCTGTGTGTTTCTGTGCGAAAGCAAAAGCACTTTATTTGGCCTTCTGAAAGTAGATGGAACGAGGAATCATTGGTTAAGATTTATTTACAACAGAACAGCACAACCCAGATGTTCGAATTTGTGCAACGCATTTTATGGACGACAGTTTTGTGAACCTAGGAGAGTAGCCTACAAGGTTGGCTGTGCAAAGGCTATTTCTAAATAAAATGGGTCAAATTACGACTTTGCTATGACAATCTGGCGCTTATTCTGAATAAGCTAAGTATGTTTTCTTAATAGCCAAATACACAAAATAATGATCTTTAAAATAGCATCATATGACCCCTTTAATCCATATCTTCACAGAGTTTAATTATTTATAGCTAGATTAATTTTGTGGCATATCGCTTTTTACTTTCTATAACAGATCTTCTTTATAATCATTACATTAAGTCCTTATTATCATCAGAAAATTGAAAGTATTTCAGAGAATGAAACTGTAAATCTGTTGTCTGTTAAATAACTGTTTCCTAGTCTGCAAACAGAGGAATTAAAGCAATCCGTTTTTACCTAACATCTTTGTTCCCCAGTGGAAAGTCAACAAATCCATTTATTTGATCGATGTGCTCCTGCCTCCCTCCACGACTGCAGCGAGTATTTATTTGGATAGAGTTTTGTACAACAAATAACACTGAAATAGATCTGTTACAAGTTGTATGCGAACACTACTTTATCTAAAATAACAAAGTGTTTCAACAGCGGCATTTAAAGCAATACTTACCTCTTCATTTGAAGTCTTGAAATCCATGTGCTAAGGTCAGAGAAACAGCCCTTAGAGAGCAAACATGAAAAAGAAAACCGATCATAATGTAATGAGAACAAGTTGCATTAGCTCAAGCTAAATGTTACTGACCTTCAATGATAAATGGTGTTTGCAATGAAAGTTGCATATGTTGCAAAGAAAAGAAAAAATCATTATAGATAAATGAAAATGCATTCGAAATTAATCATTGGTTTGTTCATGCAGTGCGAGAGAAATACACAACTTTGCCTTGCGTGAAAGCGCATTTGGATGTGCAAAAATGTAATCAAAACTCTTCACAGCAAATTTGTTTTGACAAATAACAACAGCATCTGGACGTGCAAAGCCAAAGAGAAGGATGCGCTTTGATATTGGGTGTAAAAACTTTTTCTAAAACTCCTAAAAGTGCTACATTTTTATTTTGTCACTCCTTTGCTAACATGCGGGT
Source organism: Sinocyclocheilus anshuiensis (assembly GCF_001515605.1). Taxonomy (NCBI): domain Eukaryota; kingdom Metazoa; phylum Chordata; class Actinopteri; order Cypriniformes; family Cyprinidae; genus Sinocyclocheilus; species Sinocyclocheilus anshuiensis. The sequence goes on along the minus strand of NW_015557091.1, from coordinate 1,781,125 downwards.
GGCAGAAAAGATTAACCAACCATAAAGCAATAACCATTTCGGAATACGAATGCAAATGTGGCATTTCAAGTTGCTCGGAGGCCTACTAAATAATTCAGTGAGAGTTATTGTCAAACAATATATCAGCCTGTTTGAGATGGTTTCTGAACATGTACAGCAATTTCTGGTTTGCTGTACATGGTCTGCTTGAACGCTTCATTGTGCAATAAGGATATGGCATTCAAACAAACCCTATGGTCAAGGCTGGTGCTAATGTTATTAAACCAACAAGTGATAATAATATCTTTGTTATGGATGTCAAACCACGGTGAATTGCATCTCTAAAGTTCAGGATAATAATTGAATCATACTAATAATAATACAGTGTCGTCTTCTGAACGACACAGAAGGCTGAATCTTTCAAAAACACATCTAGATCACATTTTATCATAAAAAATATAAATATTTCCTTTGATTTTGGGATGAAATATGACTCAGACATGCTGTTTGTGAGATTCAACCAGCAACACATTTTCTGGTACACAATGATTTGTACTGGATGAATAAATCACTGGAGGCATTTCCTGCTGTGTTATTCCAGTGCTATTTTATAAACGTCTTAATAATTCATATTGCAAAAAGAATCACACAGCAGTAGCTGACCACAGTGCTGTTGCTGTTTAGAATTAAAATGCTGCTTAGAAGTACTAGTGAGTGCTAGGATTAAAACCGTCCTGAAGATTGCTTCACAGAGAAATCACTTCTGCTATTCCATCTCCCAGAGTAGCTCAAATTAAAATCACAACCAGCGGAGCACATTTAATCAGAACAATCTCATAATTTGCACAGTCTGAATCCACTCAGCGGGGCAAGTATGGAGGGATTACAGCTCTATCTGGCAGTTTTCTGTGGAAGCTTGTTTCTGCATGGGATACATTTTTTTGTATGTAATTGCAACTGTTTATATCACAATTTAGAGTTTACATCTCACAATTCAGTTTTTTTTCTGCCACATAATAAATGTGCTTTTTATCTCACAATTCTGTCTTCTTTCTGGCAATTCTGAGTTTATATCTTGCAATTCTGACATTTCTTCACAGAATTGCGAGTTTATAGCTCAAAAATCGGACTTATTTTCTCAGAATTCTGAGTTTATATCTTGCAATTGCATTTCTTTTGTTTCTGACATGGAATAAAAAATAAAAAAAGGTAACTGTGACTTTTTAACTCACAATTCCGACTTTTTTTCTTGCAATTACAAGTTTATATCTCACAATTCTGACTTTTCTAATCACAATTGCAAGTTTATATAAAATTGCAAGTTTATAAGTTTATCGCGCAGTTCTGAGTTTGTATGTAACAATTCTGAGTTAATATGTCTTAAATCGGAGTTTACACCTCACAATTCTATTGTTTTTGTATCTGCCACAGAGTAAAAAAATTAAAAAGGTTTTTTATCTCAGAATTCTGACTTTTTTCTCGCAATTGCAAGTTTATATTTTGCAATTCTGATTTATTTTCTCTGAATACTGAGTTTATATCTCGCAATTGCTTTTTTTGTTTCCGCCACATAATAAAAAATAAAAAAGTTAACTGCGACTTTTTATCTCACAATTATGACTTTTATTCTTGCAATTGCAAGTTTATATATTGCAATTCTGACTTTTCTTCTCAGAACTGAGAGTTTGTATCTAAAATTCTGATTTTATATTTCACAATTCTAATTTTAAATCTCGCAATTTTGACTTGTTTTCTCAGAATTTTGAGTTTATATCTCGCAACTGCATATTTTTTTGTTTCTGCCACAGAATAAAAAAAAAAAAAGGTAACTGTGACTTGATTGTGATCTCACAATTCCAACTTTTTTTCTCGCAATTACAAATTTATATCTCACAATTCAGATTTTTCGAATCAGAATTGCAATTTCATATCGCACAATTCTGAGTTTATATCTCGCACGACTTATTTTTTCAGAATTCTGAGTTTTTATGAATTCAGTCAGAATTCAATTTTTTTTCAGCCACAGATTTTTTTTCTATCTCACAATTCTGACTTTTTTTCCTCAGAATTACACTTGCATATCTCAGAAATGCAAGGAAAAAAGTCAGAATTGTGAGATAAAATGTTGCAATTACCTTTTTTTATTATTATTTTAGAAATCTAGTGGCAGAAACAAGCTTCCATGGTTTGCACTATATTTTGTCGGTATTCCGAACGCAAGGACAGCCTGGCTATTTTTCCCCACTTTAATCAGCGTGTTTTTGCTCTAAGAGTGCTTGAATGGTAAAATGTTGGAACATTTCTCCATAAGTGACATGTGGCATAAGATACCTTCATAAGCGAGATATACTGGCAAGCCCTTGGATTCCAAATTCCCCATTATATATAAAAAATTGACAAAAAGCCATCTCTGTGATGAACCTTGTCCTCACATGGAGTGCACTTAAGAGGAAATAGCAATCTGGGGCTCATAACGGAGAGGATATGTGTCTCCAAAGCAGCAATGGTGAGTACCTCTTGAGTGCCATCTGTCAAAATGAGCTACATGCCCCTTTAAAACCTCTGAGCTGGAGGAGACGTCGCGGATCGCTCAGAATTTCCACCACGGATCGATTCCAGCTAAGAAAGTCCTGGCAGAATACACAAGGCCTTCAGACAGCGGCTTTATGAATAATTCATTGCCGTGGCAAGAACGAGTGTTCCCTAATAAACATCTCTATGAGGTCTACAGGTCTTTCCACTCACGTGCCATCTGCAGCTTCCTTCATACGGACCGAGAAAAGCCAATAAGTTTAACGTGTGGCTAATGAAATCACTCTCATTGTCATCTATCAAAGACACGGCAGAGGAATGCGCAGAAGGACGCTCAATAGTTGCAGAACATTTTAAAAATATTCATTATGATTTTATTGATTCGATGCAACTCGAATCTGTTTTCATAGTGGCCTAAGGCAGTCACTAAAGCACTTTTTGGCTATAGAATCTAATAAACCAACATAACATGTCGCAAACAATGACAAAAGACACAGAATATGCTAGCTGATGAAATTAGTTTCTTCACGAATAAGAAACTTTTAGCGCTCTAATAAAGCCATAACAATGTCACAAAACAGGTCATTTTTCACCTCAAAAAAATTTAGGATATTTTGCTTTGTGACATTACGAAGCACATTTCTCCCTAAATTCGCATTACCATAATGCATTCAGACATTTTAATTTCATTTATTTTGACATTTTTATTTTTTTAATGGTAATTCTCATTAGATTATAAAAGTAATCATTTTTAATCATTTAATTTGTAAAGAATAGTTTATTAGAATGTAGATTGTTTTAAAAAAAAACATTCTATTGCATTTTTATTAATTCAATGAAGCTTGAATCTGCTTTCATAGTGGCCTAAGGCAGTCTCCCAGGCACTTTTTGGCAATAGAAACTAATAAATAAAAAATGACACCACAAAAAATCATAAAAGACACAGTATAACATAAATCTAGAAACATAAGGTTTGTTTTAAAAATTACCCAAATAAAAAACTTTTAGCACCCTAATAAAGTCATAACAATGTCAGAAAACATGTTTAAGTCATATTCACCCCAAAAAATTAGGAAATTTTGCATTGTGACATTATGAAGCACATAAATTCTCATTACCGTAATTCATTCACTAATTCTTATTATGTTTAATGGTGATTCTCATTACATTCTTATTACTCTAAGTAAATTATCTGAATTATTATTTTTTCTTTCTTATTACTTCTCACATTACAATAGTAAGAGTGGGAACCTATGCTTAACTGTGATGAAAATAAAGTCACAAAGCTTGTACAAATAATGGGTTTAGTTTTGTTAATGCAAAATATAATTTAATATTTTTTTCTATAACCCAGAATCATGAGATACTCCTTTAAACACTAGCACTTTGTATTTTATAAAACTATTACCATGTATTATTACAGTACTGGTTTATTAAAAACAACACCATATGCTGTACTGCAGAAAAAAAAATCAATACCAGGGTCATTCGTATACATTCAGAGCTCATTAAACTGCAATTGCAGAGGCTTGCGACCAAAAATAGAAATGTTGTTGGGTGTTCTTTACCGTGACTACATAATATACTATGTGTTGTTTCTATGCTTTGCTTTCTCTCAGTAACATGCCTGGCATTCAGCTCATATACAGTTTCACACTGACTCACTCGCTTTGCCGTTCTGTGAAAATGAGATGTGATTTGCATGCTAACAGGCCAGTGCAGTATGGCGGGGTTTTTTTTCATCCGCAACATTATTTTAATACAGGCACCTCATCGGTTTGCTGTCTCGCAACAATTCTTTGAGCCTTCTGGGAGATGTCGCTAACAATTCCTGACGTTTCCTGCATTGCAATGTCCATAGTGAAACACAGCGTTCCTCTCGTTAGTACAAGAAATAGAGCTTAATATGTTGTCTAATATCATGACAGCAAATTTTAATTTGGCTAAGATGTTCTTAAAGGAACAGTCCACTCAAAATTTAAATTCCAAATCACTGTCACTGTCCGTGAAACACCAAAGGAGATGCTGACACTGCTCTTTTCCACCCAACAAACAGTTATAGTGGCTGTCAAGCTTCAATAAGGACAAAAAAGCACCATAAAAATCCCATAAAGTAGCAACTGTAGCACTCAAAACTCGGAAGAACGAAAGTCATGCCGGTTTGGAATGGCACGAGGGTGAGTATATGATGACAGAACGTTTAAGATCCTTTAAGATCACCTACTCAGCAAAGGAGTCGATTTGTCAAGCTCCAGCTAGAGGCCTGGGTATTTTCAGCTTACCTCCAGGGAAAGATCTTCAGCACAGCACAGCATGGAGGTCAAGCCATGGGGAAGGAGGCCGGGGAGTCTTTGCAGGTGCTGGTTAAAGGCTGATGTTTTTCTTTTCTTCCTTTCTTTATTACAAGGTTTTGGCCCTCAGGCCCAGCCAGAGTCCTACAGCTGCTGGAGTAAAACAAAGAATTAGTAAGGTACAACGGTACAACCAATCGATTAGCAAGTTTGATTCGGTTATCTAGATTTTTTCTTTAATATATTTTTGCTCTTTTTAGCATTCAAACTTGAATTAACATGCAGGCAGCGTGCTGCGCTTTCACCATTAAGGCAGTTTGCACGGTAAAAGCTTCTCTAAAAAGTCGTTTCTTTAATTTCATCTCCTGCTGCTACAGAGTGTCATCTTTAAAATGCCCCACCATGAACGCTGTATCAAGTGAAAAATCAAGACTCAGGCATTCTGTTTCATTCAAAATAAGTCATCTGTCAAGCTGTTTTTTTTTTTCCGAATTTAGTTGCATTGGTCTGATTTCAGATGGAGGTCTGTTAGTTAATGCAACTAAATAAATTCAACTAACCATATAATATTGCAGTTAGTATAATAAAATTAATAGGCTTCAACTTTTAAAGCAATAGAAAACAACAAAAATGAAGTTCTGTCATCATTTACTCCCCTTCATGTCATTTCTTTCTGCTTCTACATTAAATAAGATGTTTAACAGAATGCTTTATGACCCTTCGGTATCTTATAAGTGCTTAAAGCCATATGATACCTTTGCCTTTGTGAAATGTAAGTTATTCACTGAAAATATTCCATTGCTTGATAGCTGTGGTAACTATTCACTTTCATTGTATAGTAAAGAGCAATTAGAAAATTCTGCTATGACTAACTCCTTTTGTGCTGCATGGAAGAAAGCTATTAAAACGGTTTCAAAAGACACGAGGGGGAATAAATTATAGTGAAAGTTTCATTTTTTTAGTTAAACTATTTCACTTAAATAGAGAAGAAAATGCTTTTTAAAAGCTTTGCATCCAATCAAATAATTTGGCACAAACTCGTCCAGCTAGTAATAATTAATATTAATGTATTTGTAAATGCATTCATAAATTAATTGATTAATATTAATATACATATAATATCAATAATGTTAGTATAAACACTACTCACATCAACACCAATAGTTATTGCTTTTAATACTTTTATATTATAATTTTGTAATATACATTTTACAATTTTATATTATATTAATACTGTTTTATATTTATATAATACTAGTACTATAAATTCAAATAAATCATGAAAATGTTCAGTGTTTGATGCAGTTTAAAACAGCTGCTCTATAAGATATTTTGGCCTCTTTATGTGAAAACGAACAAATCCGAAAATACTTGGTTAGTAATGCATTGTTGCTGTCTAGAGAACACATCAATCCCCCAGTTGTAATGGTTTTAGCTTTTCTTCAGGACTTTGAAAAGAAATATTGAATTCTGGTAATTGCATTTAGTGGCTAGCATTGACAGCAAAACAATCTAAAGCAATTGACATCTCCTCCATTGTGAGCCTCGTCTTTTTCTTCCTCGTTCTCTGAGAGAGAGATTCCGAACACACAAAGCACACAGTCAATACGGTTCAATGAAAACAGCGGGCTTCCAACAACATGACCAGCCTTTAGATTCATAATGTTAGTGCATGATTGCTTCCAAACTATTCAGCTCCGAGACAGTTTGCTAGTTTACGAGCATTATCTGCAGGAATAGCACAAGCATTAAACTATTACATCTGAAAGCATTCGGTTAAGAAGCCATGGATGAGCTCCAAAAAAAGTAACAAGACATATGTTTTGTAAATTGCCTACTGCATTAACTCAGTCTTGGAGTTTGCAGAGGTTTATTTCAACAGAACATAATGCAATGAGATCTCCCATCCTGAAGCTAATTTGTCCATGGCCGTTCTGTGCACGTTTCTACATGCTGAGTGAGCTCTACTTCACACATTTAATTTCACAACCCCATGATTTCCCCTCTGAAATGTCTAAAATAAAACCATTAATTGTCATTGTTAAAACTGCATTATGCATGGCCGACTCATATTTTGCTTCATATATGTGTGTGCCATTACAAAGGCCATTTATTAACTCTAAATGTGGGCAACAGAACATCTCGGCATGTCTTCATCCATTAGTGAACTATCCTGGCCGACTAACCTCTGCGTTTTTCGCTGGCTGACATCTTTAACCTTTTCTTGGATAAAATGCTGCAATTGTAACTATAACTTGGCTGTTGCTGTAAAACAGTTTATTGTGGTCTCCACCGGTCACAGTGGACTGGGAGCTCATGTACTTATCACCATCATAATGGCCAGACCGTTGGACCGCCACAAAAGCTATTCATTTCTGCGAGACCCTGGTGCAACAGCAACTCAAAGGGTTTACATTTTTTACTGAGCAACTAAGATCCAGACGAAATTACAGAAAAACGTTCTGGCAGTAACCGTGGAACTGTATTCAGGGCTCAACAGTGCAAGCGTTTCACTCACATTTGCGACTATAAATAGACGTGTATTGTAAAACGTATTGAGAAGCATGTGCGCGAGTCCTTAAAGGGATAGTTCACCCAAAAATGAAAGTTCTGTCATCATTTACTCACCAACATGTTGCTACAAACCTGTATGAGTTTCTTTCTGCTGTTGAATGCAATGGAAGCTATTTTGAAGAATGTTGGGAACCAAACAGTTATCGGTAGCCATTGACTTCCATAATATTTTTTTCCATACTATGGAAGTCAATGGGTACCGTCAACTGTTTGGTTACCAACATTCTTCAGAATGTTTTCTTTTGTGTTCAGCAGAAGGAAGAAACTCATACAGGTTTGGAACATCTTGACGGTGAATAAATGATGACAGAACTTTCATTTTTGGGTGAACTATCCCTTTAAAGAGACTTTGAAGTCCAAAAAAGTGCATCCATCCATCATAAAAAGTGCTCCACATGGCTCTAGGAGGTTAATACAGGCCTTCTGAAACAAAGCAATGTGTTTTTGTAAGAAAAATATCCATATTTAAAACTTTATAAACCGGAATCTCTAGCTTCTAACTGTCTTTCAGTTTAAACAATTCAGTTTTATGAAGTTTAAGGTCATAAAGTTTTATGAAATTTAAGGTTATAAATATCTTAAATAGTATAACAAATGTCATCATTTCAGGAGGTCTTAAATTTTGAGAATTGAAAATCAGAAATTCCAATACAACCTAATGTGATTATTAAACTTCAAAACGCTATGATTTAACTAAATACATATGGTCACTGCATGTTTCAAAGTAAAAACATTGCACTGTTGCACGTTTTATAGTCTTGGTTTCAGAGCAGTTTGCAAACAATGTATACCGTGCATTTATGCCAATATATTATTTATGATTGATGAATATGACAACGTTTACTTTATGGTGTTTATATTGTTATAACAAGCAATAGCTAAGCATATACATTTCAAAATAAGAGTCCCTGTGTATTTTTGGCTTGTTTATAATTAAAAGTCCTGCATTGTGCATTCGATTTTCAATTTTCAATTTTCCCCTAATTATTAAACTGTATTGGGCATTTAATTCAACATAAACTCTTCTGTCTGGGCTGCTAGTATAATTATTGTGCCAATACTTTTACTAGTAACAGCACAATAATTTGTTTATTACAGTATATATAGTTTATACCGTTTAAGGCATGCCTATAAATAATTACATAACTATTAAATACAGTTTGAAGCAGAAATATTTAAAAACCTAGTGTACTTTTTGTATTTTAATAAATTAATTTTTGCTTGTAAATGTCTCCTTGTATTATTTTTAAAGGAACCATTATTTGATCAATTTTCATTGCAGTTTTGAATGCGCTCCTAAATATTGAAACTTATTTCAACACATGTGCTCCATGCAACTGCACATAAAAACACACTGTGATATAAACCTTGCTGGCATGAGGAGCTGACTAACCATATGCAGTTAATGTTTCCTTTAGGAATGAATCTAATCTTCCCACCCGCATACACTCAGAAACAAGAAGTCAAACGGTTGGCTCGCCACGCTGCTGTCTGTGACGCTGATGCCCTATCAAGGTCGATGTTTTTCACCGGGTTTCTCTCAAGCAGGTGAGTGAACATGCTCCCATGAGATGTAAGCCAGAAAACCACATTTTATCTGTGTATTTCACAGCCAAGACACGGAGAGAGCAAACACACTCACACTGCTCTGGGCACTGGGCATTTCCACCGCCTGGAAATGAGGCAAAACCACCACTGCTGTGCCACGGTTCAAAGTGATTTTCAACCGTAGTGTTTGTTCAAATAACACGGTTGTTTTCTATTCGATATTATGCATAAAATGAGCTTATATTGGCTAAATTATATTGCTAGATGTATTCACATTGCTTTATTTCAGCAAGCAACTAATACAATAAATGATCTGAAGCTTATATTTACTATTAGAAGAGTCTGTTTTATGTTGCACCATCTCACAGCAACAAAAGTAATGCACTGTTTTTTAGCCTGCACTTCTAAACAAAAACATCACTTATAACAAAAATACTACCATGTTTTTTGGGCATGATCCATGTTATTCTTTGAACCATTATGTAAACGCATGGTACATTAATATGGTAATCAGTCAGTTGCATGGTATCATTACCAGAAAATTACAAATGATTCCTTTAATGTTCCAGTTTGTTCTAGATGGAAATGAGATTAATTGTAGAGCAAACAGAGACTTTTATGAGCAAATTTCATGCTTGCCCAACAATGTCTCAAATGTGCCAGATTAAGTTAAATAAAAAAATTTAAATAAATTAAAAGTCAAAGATCTCAATAAAATGTGTCTAATATATTACCATCTATAATATAATATTTAATTATATAAGCATTTCTGACTTAGAAGTCATTTCTGACTTTCTTGACTTTTAATTAAGTCAATTACTTCTAAGACAAAATTATTCAAGATATAACGCTATACTCTTACTGTATCAATGATTGTCTTATTTGTTTGTTTCTTTCATTAATATATACATGTATATATCATTACCAGAATTGTTTTTAATTACAAATGTGATCACTTTAATATCTCAATTTGTTCTCATAGATATTACATTATATATATTTGTGTGTGTGTGTGTGTGTGATTTTTTAATTGTCTAATATAATAACATGTCTAATATAATATTTAATGATATAATATGAGCATTTCTCACCAGTTACTTCTAAGACATTATTATTTGAGCTATCATATATCAACGTTAATTTTATAACATTATACTCCTACTGTATTAATATTTTTTTCATTTGTTTATTTCATAGATATATATGTCATATGTATATATCATTACCAGGATTTTTTTCTCTTTAATATCTCAATTTGTTCTCATAGATGGACACAAGATTAATTGGCAAATTTCATGTCCATTTATTCTTTTGAGCAAAAGAGCCCAACAATGTCGCAAACTGTGCTCACATTTGCCAAGATACCTGCAATTAAAATTAAGTTAAATAAAAAAATTAAAAAAACTTTTTAAAACATATAGAATCATTTTTTTTTAAATATCTAATAATATTTATCAAATAATATTTACTAATATAAAATAAATACATTCAATTTCTGCCTTTCCTAAGAAGTTTTAGGAGAAACATCTGAGACAATGTTAACTGAGAGTTCAGTAAGTCGCAAAATTTATGAAAGAGCAACCAAAGTCTGAAAACTACAATAATCAAGTAACTCTTTCATCTATGAATAAAATGTAACAAGATTCCACCACGTAAGATTAGCAAAAGACATAAACACATATTTGAGGATCTCATTTCAAGTAATGATAGAAATGTCATATTGACTCAGATCTGTTAGGCCTGATCAAGTGTTTCTCAACTTTCTTGACACTGTTGCTCTGTTGAACACGCTTAGGGTGAGCAATGCAAAGGTCACTGCAGAGAGCCTGGACACGGCATTACGCTTGATTAAAATTTCATCCCAGCTTCATCCCTTCACATTATCCTGCTCTGACATCTCATTGCCAAAAGCCACCCTTTCCTGCCCGCTGGGCGGGTGTCTGTTTAGCCCTCATTAGTTAATACACTGGCGAGACCCGCTGGCCTACATCACCACACCAAACCACATCGACATAGAGGCAACAATGGGAATGAGGCTCGGTAAATTAGCAAATGGCAGATTTATAGACTCAAGTCCTGACCTCTCTCTCCATGATGGATGACTTTTGGCGAGGCAGTGCTTGAAAGCACTGTGGAGGTGCCAGAAGAAACCTAATGTACACATGAGACTCATTACACCAACAAAGATGGGTAATTACTGCCGCTGTCAGACCAAGCCGTACCATTTATTCAAGACCAAGACAAAGTTTGGTTTGTTTATGAGTTAACGTTAGCAGACTCTCTCTTCAATTGTCAGCGAGACCAGCCCATTAAAAACACAATAAATTAGCTGTGTTGACATGAGACTAACTGGCACACATTAGTAAACATGATGAGCGCAGCTGAGGCGGATAACTCGCGTTTCTGATGACAATCAAGATTAATATTTATGCATGGACCTAATTTTGTTAGGAATGCAACAACTGACACATAATTGAGAATATGAAATCTTATAGAAACACTAGCAAAAAATACCATGTTTTTAAGCATGCATAGCGTAGTAACGTGATATTTCAATGTGTGATCATTCTAAGAGCTGCACGAGTAATCTTATGCTCTACCAATGTAAACAAACATGGCCACGTCTTTGGTAGTAATTAAACACTTAGCGAATTTTATCAATGATAAAACGTTCATTATAAATGTTTAAAAATAGTTTAACTGATATAACAGTGCAACAACTCCGGGACTTTTCGCTGTTTGTCATTGCACAGTCTGAACAATACTGGTGTGAAGTTTTCAGTGACTCTTTCTTTCTTTTACATTTTTACGCCACTAGGTAGCGACAAGTGACTGTCTTTATTAGTCGTTTGAATCATTCATTCAACCGATTCGTTTAAAACACTGATTCATTCAGGAACAAAACAGGGCTGCGTTTCCCAATAACGTTGTCACTTAGCGCACTACAAAGACTCTAAAATATGTCTTAACTAAAGGTATACCTGTTCTAGGCGTGCTCCCCGAACTATACCTTAGGAGGCTGCTTAAAGTCACCATGAAATCGAAATTGAAAATTCTTATTTTTTAATGGAATACTGTAGTGTTTATTATAAATAATTTATAATTTAAAAACGTTAACCTCCCCTCCCCCTCAAAACGACTCATCTTCTCTTCAGGTCACGAGCTATGTCGCAAGGGTGGACCTAGTGACGTGAGGGGTAAACGCTGGGATAAACGACAGGGGGAACATTCAGGCAGTCTCAATCTCTGTCGCGCGTGCTGTTTGGGCATGTTTTGTGCCATTGATCGTCATCGTCATCCTTAATAAATAAAACATTTATTCATGCTTATATCATGCTATGCTGTGAATCCAGTGGAGAGAAATCCCCCACCACTAACTGCAAACTGGCATTCAGATCTGCCTCCATTTTGTTTGCAACGCCCCACCTTCCAACGATCCAATCAATTCCCGAAGGACGAAATCAAGTCTCGCCCTCTCATTTCAGATGCCGTTTCACTCGGATATACGTCACAGTAGAGAAGAAAAGACAATCGCAACTTCCGTTTCATGCCGACTTTAAGATATACCTCCTTACATGCGACGTTACCAGGTGCTGTCCACGGCAGTGGTGCTGAATTGGTTGATATCGATGCCTCGAGAATCGATTATTCATTCTATGCACGGGCTTCTTCAGTGCGTTATGTGAGAAAACGGTGTTCTTTATAAAAGAAGTGTTGATTTTAAATAAAGACACGGAACTCTTTCCTGTTAGAACACAACGAACTTGCATGAAATTTTACTTTCGATTTGCAACATACATCACGTCAGGGAATAAAACCAAGAAAGAAAAATATATGCCCAGAGCACCTCCCAGTGGTCACAACATAAAATACAAGGGAAAAAAACCTACACGAGGCTGCTTAATATTTTAACAGCTTTTAACAGAAGAGAGATGAAAAAAAAACACCTTGGGTTTACACAAGTCCAACAGAAAAACATTCAGGTAAGAGTGCTCATTTACTACACAACCAGGGCTGATTGCCCAGCAGCCGCATCACATGTTGGTATAAATCACTAATTTATTTTATTGAATGAGCTACTCAATAAAAGTGCAGCATGGGAAACATATAATCAACAGCTAACTATGGCGGAGAAAAAAGAGAGAAAGAGGAGAGCCGCCAGCAGCTGAATTTCGGGGCTGAGGGGGTAGCTCCGTCAAGTTTGTCTCTCTCTCTCTCTTTTTTTTTTATAATTTCTTTATCTTTATTTTTTTTAAGAATTGCAGCTTAATTGAACACTGGGTGTATTACTTCAGAATTACTTTCGTATAGACTGAGATGTAAAGTATCAACAGTGATAAGGTAAAGCTAAGACTGGTCCAGAACAACCTTACGAAAGTATGACTTACAGAAGGTATACCTAGCTAAGGACGTTTCAAGAAACCCATATTAACGATAAGGTGCAATTTAAGGCATAACTTAAGAATGACACAGCGTTAAGAAGGTTTCGGGAAACGCAGCCCTGGTCTTTACATTCATTCAACTGATTTTTATACGAGACGAGCGAAGCAATTGATTGTTTTTTGAGTGAGTCAATACTGAGTGCGTTTATATGCACCCTCTTAATGTGATTATAATGAGATTTTGGCAATATTGCGATTAAACTTTACCTCATGTAAACGCAATACTTCAATTTAAATAATGAGATTAAACTCATAATCGCAGCAAGCATAATCGTATTAACATAGGTGGCGTATGCCGATTTTAATCGAAATATACAGGCATGTAAACACCTTAATCGCAGTATTGCCGCTCTGACCAAAGTGCACATGTGCTTGTGACAGGAATGACCACAATTCTTAGCGAATAATAAGAATAATGGAAATTGCATGTAAACGGGAGTGAAGAGCTTTGCTCTTGACATGTAAACATCATAATGCGATTAAGTCCTTACTCTGATTATTGGAAATAATCGCATTATTCGTGCGCATGTAAACGTAGTCACTGAACCGATGATTTATTCACTTAACCAATGTTATTTCAGTTTTATTTATACCACTATATTTATTATTATTTTGAATTAACATTTTTTTTCTTTTAATTTTTAGCAATTGTTATGTGCTTTTGCCATTTTTATTACTTTTTTAATATTTCTATTTAGGTTTAATTTATTAATTTATATTTATTATTAATTTATACATTTATTTATTTAACACACATACTGTATCTCTTTTTACATTTCCTAGCATTTGTACGTAAGTTTAATTTATTAGTTTTAGTTCAACTTTATTTTTTAATTTTTTTTATTTATTTCCATTTAGTAATTTTAGTTCTTCAATTTAAACTTATTTCAGTAAGTTGCCACGGCAACATTTCTAATTTTCATTTCGTTTATGTTTTTAATCTAATATGTATATTTGACTTTATTTTAGCTTTATTTCAGTTAACAAAAATGTTTTTAAGTTTAAATGTTATTTTTACTTAACAATAATATTCATGTTCCAAACACTTGATTAGTTTGATTAATTTAAAAACAAAACAAGTGACACTTTTTTTTTTTTATGAGTGAGTCATTAAAAAATGGTGTTTATGAAAATATATATATATATATAAATATAAATTTTGTTTGTTTTTTTGTTTTGCTTAAGGTTTTGTAAATCACTGATCAAGCCATCTTGTGATCCTCAGGTAACAGAAAATTGTACATATATTTATATATGAATATACTATAAACTACAACAGGCAGTCATTGTGAATGTGACAGGTTCCATGGAACTAAAGAAATTCAAGAACACAGAGATAGAAATAAGTAGTTCACATCTCAGGTCCAGTGGACAGAGGCTGAAAAAACTCAATGAGGCTTGTTGCTAAAAACTGCCGTGCTGCCCTTGAATGCTGTACTTAACCCTCAGCTGCTCGAAAGACGCTGGAACTTAGCATCAGTGCAAGTGTGAATGAGAAAGCAAAGAGAGTTTATTATTCATGACCCATTACTTTATATTCTCACCACCTGGCCGCTCAATCCCAATGCACTGAAACCCCACACGGACGACGCTGAGCTTAATGACGATGGAAACAGCGAACGGCACCTCATTCCAAAACCAATCACGTCTCTAAAGGTGCTGCATCATTTTGAGGCATTCCAAGGGTGGTTCTGTGTTTGTGGAAACACCCATTTTCAAGCCAATAAAATTCAAGGGTCAGGAATCAACTAAACAGCCACACAGCATGACAAAATGGGGTCTGTTCTGGAAACCAAGCAGTCTAACCTGCAAAACATGAAGTATCAGCAAAGAAACAAGGATCATCTGGCAACAAAAGGCTGAGCTTATTATTGCATGCACTTGACAAGAATGAACGAGCATGACTGCTTGAAGCTATTGTTCACTTTAGACTTTGACCATCCTTGCATGCATGCAAACAAACTACACGCTCTGAAACAACCATATGCTCCATGACAATCTGCATCCAAATAAAGAAACACACATCCTTACACACTTTACGGCTCAGTGACAGTGTAGACACATACAGAGATGAATATTTCAGGGGAAAAAAATGTTTTCTCTCATTTTTCACAATATGGATTATAGAGTTCTGCATGTTGTGTTTTTCTCCAGCATATTCCAACATTGCTATAGAGGAGAGCGGGGTAAGCTGTGTCACTTTTTACTTGACCTCTAGTCAAGCAGAAATTGGATTAAATGAATAAACCTAATTATACTGCAGGATGTATTCTATCAGTGTGTACTAGAAGAAATATACATATTAAAATATATATTCAAAAATATAAATGTTCAAAAAAAGTATGTGAAAATTGACATTTATATTGAAAATATAATCTTTACCATTTTATTTATTTACATTAAGTGTAATCCAATGCATATTCTAATTTGAATGTCTTATTGGTAACACTTTACAATAAGTTTTTGTTGTTGTTGTTGTTAGTTAATATGAACTAGCAATGAGCAGTACTTCTAAAGCATTTATTAATCTTAGTTTATGTTCATTTCAACATTTACTAATACATTATTAAAACCAATGGACCTGAACTAAGATGACCTAACAACAATGAACAATTGTATTTTATTAACTAACGTTAACAAAGATGAATAAATACTGTAACAAATGTATTGATTATTGTTAGTTAATGCATTAACTAATGTTAACTAATAGGACCTTATTGTAAAATGTTACCATCTTATTTTAATGCACATTATTCACATGTTCATAAACTAGCTAAAAAAAAAATTTATATTCAAAATATATGAATGTAATGAAACAATTGTCAGTATTTTGCATTAGTATTTGTAGTATTGGTCAAAAAATGTACGTTTTAAACATGTTTATAATATTTAGATCTTTAGAAGTTTCTTTGAAATAAAATGCATTTTACCTGCAATGTAGAAAATGTAGTCGTGCAAAAAAAAAAGTTTGAGTATGTGCATCACTCAAACACAATCAGCTGTGTATAACTACCATTTTCTATCATATGACAAAGAATTATGCACAGTTTGTCTGATTAATGGGGTGAAACCCCATTTTTACCCCACTATTCCCAACACCACATGGCCAAAAGTGTGTGTGCATCCACACTCATACGTGCTTATTGAACATTTACATTCAAAACCATGCACATTAATAGTGAAATAGTCCTGTTGTTGCTGATGTAACATCTTCCACTCTTCTGAGAAAGCTTTTTATTAGATGCACACCTTCAAAGTCACTGCAGAAATGTTCAGGTATCAGTAACCCATGTTATTATGGATGCACTTTTAACCATGTTGTATATTCATAATAATGTTCATGCAAGACATTTTTGACTGACATACCAAGTGTTATATTCTATGCATTGAAAATTCTAATGGCAGTGTTGCATTAGAGCACATATCATATCGCTCTTATACGCACCCCATCATTTTCATTGTTTCTGCGTTCTTTTAGCTTGTTCCACAGAAATCACTGCTGTTACAGAAGCCTCGCCATCTGTCCCATCACATTTTATGAGAAATGTCTGCTGGATGCTTCCGCTGCCTAATGGATCAAAAGAGCACTTGTCTGTTACTATTCAGGGTACCCTGGGTAATCTTCAATGCTGCCACTGCTGCGATCGCAAGTGAGACAAAACGATAAACCGTGCACTGCAGGCGTGAGCAAAGATTTGACTGGTCTTGGGGTGGTTCTCTAGTGGGTCTGAAACAGCTGCATGCACGAAGAAGAGAGCATGAAAGTATACTCTTAAAGGAATTGATCACCCAAAACTGAAAATTTGCTAAAATACTACTCACCCACAGGCCATCCAAGATGTAGATGAGTTAGTTTCTTCATCAGAACAGATTTGGAAAAATTTTGCATTTCGTCACTTGCTCACCAATGGATCCTCTGCAGTGAATGGGTGCCGTCAGAATGAGAGTCCAAACAGCTGATAAACACATCACAATAATCCACAAGTAATCCACACCACTCCAGTCCATCAATTAATGTCTTGTGAAGAGAAAAGTTGCATGTTTGTAAGAAACAAATTAAAGGGATAGTTCACCCAAAAATGAAAATTACCCCATCACACTCACCCTCAAGGCATCCAAGGTGTATATGACTTTCTTCTTTCAGACGAATCCAATCAGAGTTATATTAAAAAATGTCCTGGCTCTTTCAAGCTTTCGTCTGAAAGAAGAAAGTCATATACACCTTGGATGCCTTGAGGGTGAGTAAATCATGGGGTAATTTTCATTTTTGGGTGAACTATCCCTTTAAGATCTATCCATTTTTTATCTTCGAACCGTTGCTTCTAGCTAAAACATGAGTCCTCTGTCCGTAAGTGAAAAAGTCGTCTCGTCTTAATTAAGGAGAGAAATATGCACAGATCAAGCACCGTTTACAAGCAAAAACAGTCCAACTCTGTTCTAAACAAATTGGTATTTTGGCCAGAAGCAAGGATTTAAAGTTAAAAATGTCATATAAACTCAAAGCTTTTCTCTTCACAAGATGTTAATTGATGGACTGGAGTTGTGTGAATTACTTGTGGAATATTGTGATGTTTTTATCAGCTGTTTGGACTCTCATTCTGACGGCACCCATTCACTGCAGAGGATCCATTAGTGAGCTAGTGATCATAATGCTAAATTTCTCCAAATCTGTTCCCATGAAGAAACAAACTCATCTACATCTTGGATGGCTTGAGAGTGCATAAATGTTCAGCAAATTTTAACTATTCCTTAAAAAATCTAAAGGTATAAAAACCTTTATGTTTGTCTGTAACAGATACATCAAGCATTAAATATTCATTAAAGGTATATTAATATTTATAGCATGCTCTCATTAGAATATAACCTTTATCACCTCAGAAATCGTCTATGAATGTTTATAAAAACATAAACTCTATTTCTAACTCTAAATCTGTTTTTGCTTCCTACTGTCTTGACAGAATAGCTCAAGAAAAAACTCAACTCCCTAATTACCTGTCAGCATATATTTTTTTCTGGTTGGGTTGAGAACTATATCTGAGAATTTTCCTTTTGTTTGCACTATATCAAACCATGAAACACAAGACAGGCTTAAGAAAGACATCTTTCTAGGTATGGAAAGCCACAAGACATTCACCAGGTGTCTGCAGGTCACATTCAGGTTGAGTCAACGACGCACACAACACAGTCACTCCTCCCTCGACACGGTGAACCATTATCACTATATTTAAACAGTGTTTCGTGTTAATGAGGCACTATAGGGTGTATGTGCGTAATGAACAACCTGTCGTAGATCACGCTGGCAAAACATTATGATAATGCTGGCCTGTTTATGTTGAAGAATGCAGGTGGCACTGTCTTCCTTCTAGTTACTTGCTTAGTAGAGCAAAAGAAATATGTAATTGATATAATGGATATGAATGTGAACACATGCAACACACAGATGGATCGCAACGAAAAAGATGACAGCTGACCGTCTGACACTTGGACACTTGTGGTGCTAAGTCAAGTCAGTTTTATGTCTACACTGCTTTCGGCATATTGTTTCAAAGCAGCTTTACACAAAAATCTCTTTGAGAGATGTTTGCATGCCAGATATTAACAAGCTACATCATATTTACATGTTTATTTAAATGAATTATTCAATCACATTAAACTGAGGACAAATTGGGTGCTTGAGGGCATGCAAACCCTTCATTAAAAATTATGGGCGTCCCTAAAGACTCATCTTTGAAGGGCTGCCAGCCCAAGAACAATTTGATAGACAATGTTTAGCATAAGGATGAGAACAAGGATGTATGTGTTTTATTTCACCTGATGTGAATGGAAGATCTGACACAGCAAAACGTGCATAAGCAGGCTGTCCTTGTGCTCCAGCATCTCTAATGCAGCATCAAAGGCTTCACACACTCATTTGTGTTCTCAAGTTTAGGCAACAAAGCTTCGTTTTTAGATCATTTGGATGGGTGTTCAGTGAGATTCTGGATCTCACTCCTTCAGTTGTCAATCTCCATAATTAGATCTGTCTGAATGGTGACTAATCTGGTTAGAAACACTTATCAGAAAAGCTTACCAAATAGACAAATGACGGGTCAGTTAAAATATGTGCATCTATTGTATTGCATTAGATGGAAATCCCAGTACTGCTAGTTATAAAAGCTTACCTGATATTCAACTGGTGGTGATTTGCAATTGGTTCCACTCATTCAAGTTCACAATTCTTCCATCCCTCTTGCATTTGTCATCACTGTCTATGTGAAAACGAGTGATCAGCCTCCGGATCATAACGACCACTAATGCACAGTCTCCATCCGCAACCGCTTGGCAAAATCCTCCAAAGCGAGTCCTTTAAACTTGCTCTTAGTTTATATTCCCACAACAGGCGAGACACATCTGTTGTCTTGTTCTCCAGCATCCTCCGCAATCCGAGCCATGCAGCTTTGCATCTACGTATCTTCTGCTGTCGCTAGGCATCCTGAGCAATAATAATGACCGGCTGAAAACCACAAGTAGCGGTGTCCGATTCGCGAGCGAACGGTTCTTTGAACCGGTTCTTCTGAATGATTCGATCGAGCCGAATCGCAAAGCGTGTGAAAGCGAAATCACTCGCATGTGGGAGAACTTTGGCTATATTCTGTACATAGCCAATGTTGGCAATATATACTGTACACTGTCTTCTATTCTAAGTACTATTTTACACAGTCTTCTATTTTTACTATTTAAAACAACATGACCTCATGATGTGATTTAGTAGCCTATGTGACGTACCGTTTTCAGTGGAAATAAATATGGTTCTTCTGCATTTTTAATTCAGTTTTGTGTAAAAATGTATTGGCTGTCTGGTCAAACAATGATAAACGGGGGAAAAAACACTGATATTACAGTTCATTCGTCACACTAAGAATCAACAGACAAATTGAGTGCACCAGTCAAGGACACATGCAGTGCGCACACACAGAGTGAATGCAGGTAGCCGCCCTAAAATTGGGTCACTTTTTATCATTCATGCACATGTTGGAAGTTGTAAAAGCCATCTGAATATTGGAAATGTGCAAAACATAATGCATCATACTTCATAATGCAGAGAGAAGTAGGCTATTTTTTCTAAACAGGCTAGGCTACTACCATTCTTCATAGTATTGCATTATAGCAATAGTGTGCATTATATAGCAGAATGCAGCTTGCAGTAACCTTCCACTTAAAGAACTATGTTTTGAATTAAACTGACATACGAAACAACGCGATAGCCTATAGGCTTATCTAATTACAAAATGGCTATAAAGAGTAAATCGGCATTTATCTATAAATTAAATGTAATATAAAACCTCAAGCAGGGACATCCGCAAACATTTGCGAGCGATGACTCAATCGAATTTGTGGTTTTGTGTTTTGAACCGGTTCATTTGAAATGAACCGCCCGACCGAACCGACTCGCTAAATGAACCGAACGTGCCTATGCTAATCACAAGCGCTTTTCGCCTCTCTCTCTCCTCTGCCCTTTCATTCCGTCATTGTTCACCGACGCTAAACATTTTGTGCGTTTTAGTCTGAATATATTAGCAGAATATTTATAACTGAAAATCAAAGCTGTGGGGGAAAGACGCGGCGCGCAAACGCATGAGAGGGTGGCACTTTAAGGCTCCATCATGTGCGAGCTTCTCAATGCGGTATTATTTGGTGAAGGAGGCAGAGGAACCCACGGGCTGTACGAGAACATTCCCCACAAAGCTTTACATGACCAACGATGTTTCTACACAACATTTCAAATTAGCAGAGATATTTCAGTTTTAGCAATGAGTTTACGCAGGGACGCTAGATCTACAGTAAAGACTCAAAGAATTTAGTATGAAGAGCCTCTGGCATAGGCTACTGTTTTAGTAAGTGCAGTAGTCAGTAATACACGCAGTCAGCATTTTCTCTATCTGCTGTGGTTTTCTTGCATTTTTTTATCCATCACTGACATGCAAATGCTAATTTTAAAAAGGATAATTAACTCTCATAATACCCTTTCTTTCTTTTTCATTTTGAGTATGCAGGATATAGGTGTTAAACATCTGGGCTGATAGTGAAAAGGTTACAATTTTCACTCCCACAATAGGTTATCCGTGAGCAATCACTATTGTGCCTTTGAGCAAGGCACTTAACCTCAGGTTAAGCAGATTAACATGAATAAAAAAACATACATTAGGTCATTAGACATACTGCTGGATATCTATTCCCATTGCACTTTATCTAAAAAGGCCGTTACTATGATCTCTTGAACCAGAGGTTGTGAAGGAGCCCGATTGTGCTGCGTTCACATTTATTTCCCCTCTCTCAGCAAACACAATCCAGTCTCTGTTCATCCATACATTGATCAGGCCCTGTGTGATTGGAGTCAACAATGCATGTACAAACAATTGTCAAGACTGGTTGACATAAATAATTGCAAATTACAGGCAACTGTTTACAAATAATTAAAATGGAATGCTGTATTATTTTTGTACAGAAAATATAATGCAATATATTTTCAGTATATAATGTTTTACTGCAATAAAACAAAGGCAATAGTGCTAAACAATTTTTACTGTGCTTACACTGTCAAACACAAAGACTTAGAGAGAAATACAGACAAATGTATTTGTGTCATTGAGAACAGAGAAATGAATGCCCTTGCTTTTACTGCGCAATGAACAAAGGATACTACCTAATTTCTGTAATTAGTTTTGGCAGATAAGAAGAGTGAATGCAGGTAGCCGCCCTAAAATTGGGTCACTTTTTATCATTCATGCACATGTTGGAAGTTGTAAAAGCCATCTGAATATTGGAAATGTGCAAAACATAATGCATCATACTTCATAATGCAGAGAGAAGTAGGCTATTTTTTCTAAACAGGCTAGGCTACTACCATTCTTCATAGTATTGCATTATAGCAATAGTGTGCATTATATAGCAGAATGCAGCTTGCAGTAACCTTCCACTTAAAGAACTATGTTTTGAATTAAACTGACATACGAAACAACGCGATAGCCTATAGGCTTATCTAATTACAAAATGGCTATAAAGAGTAAATCGGCATTTATCTATAAATTAAATGTAATATAAAACCTCAAGCAGGGACATCCGCAAACATTTGCGAGCGATGACTCAATCGAATTTGTGGTTTTGTGTTTTGAACCGGTTCATTTGAAATGAACCGCCCGACCGAACCGACTCGCTAAATGAACCGAACGTGCCTATGCTAATCACAAGCGCTTTTCGCCTCTCTCTCTCCTCTGCCCTTTCATTCCGTCATTGTTCACCGACGCTAAACATTTTGTGCGTTTTAGTCTGAATATATTAGCAGAATATTTATAACTGAAAATCAAAGCTGTGGGGGAAAGACGCGGCGCGCAAACGCATGAGAGGGTGGCACTTTAAGGCTCCATCATGTGCGAGCTTCTCAATGCGGTATTATTTGGTGAAGGAGGCAGAGGAACCCACGGGCTGTACGAGAACATTCCCCACAAAGCTTTACATGACCAACGATGTTTCTACACAACATTTCAAATTAGCAGAGATATTTCAGTTTTAGCAATGAGTTTACGCAGGGACGCTAGATCTACAGTAAAGACTCAAAGAATTTAGTATGAAGAGCCTCTGGCATAGGCTACTGTTTTAGTAAGTGCAGTAGTCAGTAATACACGCAGTCAGCATTTTCTCTATCTGCTGTGGTTTTCTTGCATTTTTTTATCCATCACTGACATGCAAATGCTAATTTTAAAAAGGATAATTAACTCTCATAATACCCTTTCTTTCTTTTTCATTTTGAGTATGCAGGATATAGGTGTTAAACATCTGGGCTGATAGTGAAAAGGTTACAATTTTCACTCCCACAATAGGTTATCCGTGAGCAATCACTATTGTGCCTTTGAGCAAGGCACTTAACCTCAGGTTAAGCAGATTAACATGAATAAAAAAACATACATTAGGTCATTAGACATACTGCTGGATATCTATTCCCATTGCACTTTATCTAAAAAGGCCGTTACTATGATCTCTTGAACCAGAGGTTGTGAAGGAGCCCGATTGTGCTGCGTTCACATTTATTTCCCCTCTCTCAGCAAACACAATCCAGTCTCTGTTCATCCATACATTGATCAGGCCCTGTGTGATTGGAGTCAACAATGCATGTACAAACAATTGTCAAGACTGGTTGACATAAATAATTGCAAATTACAGGCAACTGTTTACAAATAATTAAAATGGAATGCTGTATTATTTTTGTACAGAAAATATAATGCAATATATTTTCAGTATATAATGTTTTACTGCAATAAAACAAAGGCAATAGTGCTAAACAATTTTTACTGTGCTTACACTGTCAAACACAAAGACTTAGAGAGAAATACAGACAAATGTATTTGTGTCATTGAGAACAGAGAAATGAATGCCCTTGCTTTTACTGCGCAATGAACAAAGGATACTACCTAATTTCTGTAATTAGTTTTGGCAGATAAGAAATCTGACTTACAATTAAAAATTCCCCCAGAAGAGGTAGAAAATCTGCTTAGTGTGTGCCTGTTTTAATTACTCAAGATAAGAGGCCTATTGAGAGGTGCTTCCTTTATATTCACATGATGATGGTTATCTTTTAATCTTCATTTGATGGTTATTGATTTTACCTATTATTCACTTTTCTTATGATGCTTCTGAACAGAACAGGGTTTTTTTCTGAACAGAAAACGAATCCAAATATCATTTTGTATAGGCCTACAGTTTTCAATCACTATGTGCCAAATATATAGCCTATTGGACTCTTTTGGTCTAAGTTGTTTGACTAAAGTAGACCTTAATCGGGTTATTAAAAGTCATTGAATTTAACGCGGATGAAAACGAGGCTGTGAGGGATCGACAATCTTTACAATGTCATAGCCTAGATCAACTCAACTTTCAAAACTGGTTTATGCATTTTTTGTCTACCGAAAGTTTTTTGTTTCGGAAGAACGTTCCGTTATTAAACAACAGTACAATCCATTGAGCGCACTGTATTTTATCCCTCACAGCCTCGTTTACATTCATCCCCGTCAGCGCTCCTCTGAGCAATTATAACCTATCATCATTAACTCTGAAAACACTCTTTGTTCTGTTTTCACTGAAATACCCATCTAAAAGCAGCTCTCCAATTATGAATCGCTTCTAGAATAGCTGCTAGTCTAAATGTAAAGAGGTGCTAATGGGTTCTATCAGCATAAAAATGTAGTGACTTTACAACACAATGAATATAGGCTACTGTGCTTCCAAAAAGAAATTGGACACTCAAGGCACACTTAAAATGCACTGCATTAGACAACAAAATAAAACACAACGGCATTTATTTTAATAAAAATACAGCACAAACAAAAATGAGAAGAAGCACATTAGAAGTCAAGTCAAGTCAAGTCAAGTCTGCTTTATTGTCAATTCTTCCACATGTACAGCACATACACACAGAGAATTGAAATTGCGTTACTCTCAGACCCTTGGTGCATACAGATAACACTAACAGTAGAACATAAATACAGATATACAGATTAAGTATAAAATACAACTATACAAATATACAAATAAGGTAAAATGTAAAAAAATATATAAAAAAATATATATAAAGCAGCACACGGCACATGGCAGATAGAGTGCAAACCAGTGAAGTAAACAACAGTGCAGATATAATGATTTGTAGTGCAAAAAGAGCTTATTTAGACTTATTTAGAATGGAAAATGTTAAGTTTAACACTCAAGAAATTAAAAATAAAATAAAAACAGCGCTTTTTTGGACTTTTGATTGCTCTAATCAACTGGTTTATTGAGTGTATGGTCCATCACGTGGTATTTATTTTTTTAAGTAGCTATACAGTAGGCCTACATTAAATGAACTCTTTCAGAAAAACTTGGTGACATTTTTATGTAGGCCAACATATTTAAAATATTCTGTTTTAACCTTAATTTAGGCTACTTGTCAAGCCATTTTCATTGTTTATACATAAAAAAAAATTACACAAGACCTAATTAACCTTATTCAGAGGCAACTTAAATCATGCTAGACTAGAGTTTTTCGCGTAAACACACGAGGGCGCTAGCAAACTGCGATTAAACTAGACGTGCTTTATCTTGAACGTTTATGTTGGATTTCAGTAAACAACTTTAACTCTACATCCATACTTACATTTATATGAAATTGCTATTTTTGAAAACATAACTTTAAAAACTGTTGGATACGACATATATTTAAACATTACTAGTGAGAGGTGCCAAAATGAACACTTTAGGGGAACATCTAGTACAATTAAACGCCACCAAACCAGCATAAAGTCTAATGTTATTGTTTTTGTTTTGAATATTCACAAATCAATCAGGACTAAGAGTTAACGAGATCTAGCCTACATTCCCTTTTAAGGATCACCTTTTTTTTTTAATTGGCTATCCTGCTTTAAACATTCAGGAATAATGGCATGCCTGTGTGCTTTGACCATCTGTGACAAGTCTGAACATTAATTCACCTCCATACATATCCCTAGCGTGAACACCTGTCTTACTTTCCTTAACCGCCTCGGCCCCGCCCCCTAAAAGCCACGCCTCTATTTCGACTGGACCGGAGCTCATGAATATGCACGTTTCGAACGCTCGGCCCCTCCCTTTGCACCTGATTGGTAGTATTTACTTGTTTTTTGCACTGAGATGCTGGAGTGTTAGAGCAGCTCTGTGCTAGAAGATGAAGCCCTGCCGGACCGAGCAATAAGGATTACAGTGATTTGACTTTAGAAAAGAGAAGAGAGGACCATTATATCTGCCAGTCATCTTTATACGTATTCCAGGATGCCTCGTTCATTCCTAGTAAAGAAGCATTTCAATGCAGCCAAGAAACCGAATTATAGTGAACTGGAGAGTCCAACAGGTAATAAATAAACTTGATGATTCTAACCTAATAATGAAAAGTTGAAGTTAGTTCAGCTTTTTTAGTGTTTTGCAAGTCTTCGTTAAAGTTAAGACACTTTGAGTTGCAACACATTAAAAAGTTACTTTTATTGAATTGATCCATTGCTATTTTTTCTTGATGTCTTTATATAAATGTGGATTGAAACGGAATAATTGCCAACCAGTCCAAATGATCCTAATGGAAACTGAAAAATAGCTGTTTAATTGCATCCATTTGGATCTTATTTGATTCTTATTTGATCCCACTTTTAGGATTGTTTCCAAAGTGTCTCATTTTAAAATCCAGTGCACATGTTTTAGGATTGTTTTTTGGCGAATGATAACCTGGTATCAGTTTTGTAAAAGTATTGTCTGAATGTAACTCCATGTAAAGTTAATTAAATGGGTGCATAACATTTAACTAGAGTTTACTATCAAAGTTATATGAATGCTCTAGGGAAAGCATATCTTTAAAAAAAAAACTTTTTATAAGTATAAATACTCAATTTTCTCAATAAATATGGCCATAAAAGGAAAATGCATTTAAAATAGTTTCAGATTTAAGAATATAGCATATAACTTCTCAAGTATTTTATGTCAAGTACCCAAATACTGATTCCAGTGAAATAATACGATTGCATGTCCCCTTTTATTGCAGTGTTTATTTCTCCATATGTCTTAAAAACCCTCCCGGTGCCTGTTATACCTCAGCCTGAAGTGTTAAGCCCGGTGTCGTACAACCCCATAACAGTTTGGACTACCAGCAACCTGCCCCTGTCACCCCTGCCCAGCGACCTGTCCCCCATCTCCGGATACCCCTCGTCCCTCTCCGACACGTCCTCTAATAAAGACCACAGCGGTTCGGAGAGCCCCAGGAGCGATGAAGACGAGCGGATACAGTCGACCAAACTGTCAGACGCTGAGAAGTTTCAGTGCAGTTTGTGCAACAAGTCCTACAGCACGTATTCCGGACTCATGAAACACAAGCAGCTGCACTGCGACGCACAGACCAGGAAATCATTCAGCTGCAAGTACTGCGAGAAGGAATACGTGAGTCTTGGGGCCCTAAAGATGCACATAAGGACACACACGCTGCCGTGCGTTTGCAAAATGTGCGGGAAAGCTTTCTCCAGACCTTGGTTGCTGCAAGGACACATTCGGACGCACACAGGTGAGAAGACCACATAATTGAGCATGTGGATGTGGAAAAGTGCAGATCTTTAATGCACACCTAAAGTTCTTGTTGCATGATATGGATTGAATGCTTTTTTGCACATTTTGTAGCCAGTAATTGTGCTGGACATTGCATTGCATGATGCAGCAGTACTTCAATATGAACTGACATGACTTTTGTGTTCATTAGGTGAGAAACCCTTTTCCTGCCCCCACTGCAGTCGTGCATTCGCAGACCGGTCCAACCTCCGAGCTCACCTGCAAACTCACTCAGACGTGAAGAAATACCAGTGCAAGGACTGCTCCAAAACCTTCTCTCGCATGTCACTGCTGCACAAACATGAGGAATCTGGCTGTTGCATTGCACACTGAGACACTCACACACACACACATTCACTAAGTGCCTCCGATCATCAACGCTGATCTCGGATCTGCTCTTCCTGTCAGTATACTCGTGATAAACTGGATACGAAGTGCAAAATGCATCCCAAAAGCAATTAAAAAATGCACCGCCCCAGGGTCTGAATGAATAAAGTGTTTGTGGAGTCATTCAGAGATCAGATTCCAACCAAGACGCTACACGCTAACAAGTAAAACTGACCCAAAACAGCCTTTCTGCTTTAAGTTTGGTTCCTGGAGAACCTTTGACACCCTCAGAAAGGAAACGGCACAAAACAAAGGACTGTTTACTGGATCCCTGGTGATCTTAATTCATTGACTAAGAAGCCTTTTCATTTCAGTGTAAATGCAGATTCATGCGCCCGTCATGTGCCTTCCATTTCAACAGTATTTGCCCTGTCTGGGTCGGGTTGATGTGTACTGTACATTTGTTTACGGATACGTAATATTTGGGAGGTTTTAAACGTGTAGCCTCTCTAATAAGCAATAATTTCAAGCGGTTTATGCCTGTGACTAAATGTTAAATGGGTAACGGTCACTTTTTGTTTCTTTTTTTCTTTTCTGAGAGGTAATCGGTCAGACATTTCACACCGTAGATGGTGGCACACCAATGAGCTTGAGACCAAAGGAATAATTAATGCCATGTTTTTAAACAGGGAACAAGTGCAAAGTTATGTTTTCTTGAATTAAAACTAGTATTTAAACCAGCAATCAGACATGCAATACTTTGCCATGTGCCTTTTTCATCAGGAACTTCAGAGATTTTGCCATTATCTGAATGTATATGACACTGATATGATTGTACTTTGTATTGCAAAGTGTAAATGAATGGTATGATTTTGTACAAAAAATAAAATTTACACTTTTTGAATAACTCAGCGATGGTCCATATCTATTTGGCATCTATACTCTTTGGATAGTTCATGCATGACTTTCTTTATCTGTGGAAAGAAGCTATTTATAAGAATGTTTCTTGAAGAGAAACGATTCAATTAAAGTGAATGGGGTCCAAAACAACACTACTGATAACAGTATTTTAATTTTTGGGTGAACTATCCTTTAAGCTTTTAACACTTGCATCCAATAACAATTAGCCCAATGTTTACATGTGTATAGTCTTTGTAATGATATGCAAATGAGAAGGCCCATAACGGCACATTAACAGGAACGTTTCTTACCACAATCTCATGAAAAGTACTGTGCTGTTGAATCTGTTGCTGAAGTATGCTGATTTCTTACTTTTTTAAATCTGAATTAACAGTTAAAGTTTAGAAATTACAATTAAACATGGTCAAGTGTGATGGAAAGAGCTTGCATTGTGGGAGTTCATCAAAGTGCAGTTTAAGTATTTCATGCTGCAAATGTGTTTGCAGTTACTGTGACAGAAAAAGGAAAGAGCAAGTTGTATGAACTATCATTAATTTAAAAGTCAAGTTGGTGGAGATGCCATTTATGTTCAGGATTCTAAGTTTGTCAGAACCAACTTGAAAAGTCAAGGAAATTAAGTGGTCAAAAGATGTGGGAACATCACAAGATGTAGAAGTTTTGTTGTGCATCTCAATAAAATGTCCTCATTTTAAAGTCAGTGGTTTTGTGCCCACATGAACCTGTTCTTGCGAACCTGTTCGGCTCCCAAACTAATCCCAAATGTTACACCTCCTCCCTATGTTGATCTCACTTTGCTGCCAATTTCTTTGAAGACTCCGGGTCTCTGAAGAAGCCACTATAGCAAAGCCAGACTGGCTCTCGCACATGTGAAAGTCCTTTACTGTATTATTACTCAGCAACCTCACAGTACACAGTGGGAACTCACAGGACTTGAGCAAACCAGCAGGTTTTCAAACATTCAGCTACTGAATCTAATTTTGAACTGAAGTAAACAGCTCTTAACTCCTTTGCAAAATCACCTAAAAATACACATGAAAGCAAAACTGATGCTATTGGCTTATTTAACAAACATTCCTGATCTTATAGTGAATGATAACCAGTATTCCAATGATACATTTTCATTTATTATATATATATATATATATGAAAATGTATTATCCAACATTTATATAGGATCATATAACAAAAGTAATATAACAATTATTCAAGAAAATAAATGAAACAATTTCTTATTTTCTGTTCACAAAGTGGTTAAAGTGAGTGTAGTATATATATATATATATATATATTTTTTTTTTTTTTTTTTTTTTTTTTTT
>NW_015557091.1:1749738-1751022 GCF_001515605.1 Sinocyclocheilus anshuiensis | reverse complement strand
TTGAATTAAACATGAATTTTGTGAATATAAACACACACACATTTACTCTATATATATAAATACATTTTTTAAATAAATATAATATGTGAAAATGTGCTATTTAATGACATTACAGAGAGAGAGATTCATTAGGTATAGAAATAATAATTTATTAAATAAATATATATTTAATATGTAAAAATGACAAATGTACTATACAGTTCTTTATGTGTACGAATAAGGAAAAATGACTGAGTACATGTAGAAGCCTGGTGTGACCACTCACCCTATAGAAAGGTTTTGGGAAAACACTTTCATGCTCTGTGGTTTTATCTTTCCATGATCTGACTCATGGAAGCACTATTCCAGGTGTTCACCATGACACACCTCAGGACCCCCTGTGATGCCATACAGGTGTTCACATATCTTGTGGCTTTCTGGAAGTTCAAATAAATATTATGACTTTTTGTGCATAATATTGGCAGATTATTATCATAACAAAACTTGGCACATTATGTAGCGAATATGTTTTATAGACAACACGAAATCAAATATGTGGCTTT
This sequence comes from Sinocyclocheilus anshuiensis, assembly GCF_001515605.1. Lineage (NCBI taxonomy): Eukaryota > Metazoa > Chordata > Actinopteri > Cypriniformes > Cyprinidae > Sinocyclocheilus > Sinocyclocheilus anshuiensis. The sequence goes on along the minus strand of NW_015557091.1, from coordinate 1,750,480 downwards.
TAGTTCATCTATCAGCTTTGAGGTCATCAGTAAACCGTTCTTGTCCAATTTCTTTCAGTCGTCAGGAAAACATGTGACAGAACCTGCTTCTAATGCAATTTGCAAGAACACGTTCAAATGGTTCTAACTCTCTGCTCTTTTGTCACATGCTCATTGAACTTTTGATACCCCACGTCATGTCAGGCCTGTCCCTCACAAGACTACCATCACCATGGCTCGAGGACAGATCTGACAAGGTTACAAAGGAAGTACATTATCTTTGTTAGTCTCTTTCTCTCTCTTTGCAACCTGCTGACTTCACACTAATGCAGCGGCTCCTGTAAACAGAACAGATTTGATTAGAAAGCTGGTTGAAGGCCTGTTTGTTCTGGTTAGTGTGTGATAGAAGAAGCCTGACCTGAAGAAAAAGATTCTTCTCTTAGTAGCCTGAAAGGTCCATTCTATTGCTGTTAAAGGAATAGTTCACCCAAAAATGAACTTTCTGTCTTCAAAGGAATAAAAAAGCAAACATTTAAAATTTTTTTTTTTGCACAAATGAATGGGAACTTAAATTTTCAAGCTTCAAAAAGGACCATAAAAGTAATCCATATGACATGCACTATATTGCAAGTCATCTAAAGTCATATTATAGATATGTGTGAAGAAATTAAATTTTTTTATTCACTGAAAAATAGGTCACTATTAACTGGAAATAGAGGTTAGTAGATCTCCAAACTCCAAAGACAAAAGTGAGTCACACATA
>NW_015557091.1:1739579-1749653 GCF_001515605.1 Sinocyclocheilus anshuiensis | reverse complement strand
AAATAAATAAATAAATAAATAAATAAATAAATAAATAAATAAAATAAAATAAAATAAAATAAAATAAAATATAAAATTCAATAAAATAAAAAATATGGAGACATTTTTCAAATTGCTTCTTATTTGTTCAACAGAAAAAAAGAAAGCCATACAGGGTTTGGAACAACATGAGGGTAAATTACCTAACTTTCATTTTTGGATGAACTGTCCCTTTAAGATGGTAGTTGGATTCCAACCAGCTGGTAATACCAGCTTAAGGTGGTTGATGTTGGTATTTGGAACATAGTAGGCATTTTTGTCCACCTAATAACCAGCCTGAACCAAACTATGTTCCAAAACACAGATACTTTACCAATTAGCTGGATTTTCCAGAAGCGAAGGACACTTGTATTCCTTGGGTTTTATAGCAACATGCATGCTAAATCTACATAACACTGAAATGCATGAGAATAACTAATCAATACAGTATGTTAGAACAGTGATTGGTCCAAAAATAAATAAATAAATATAATAATAATAATAATAAAATAAAATAATGAAGAGTAATTAGACCTAACATTTTCCTAAAGCCAATAGCTGAATGAATCTAATTAGCTTTCAGTGTGCGAGTAGCCACATTACTAACCAAAAACAATACTTGTGTCAAATCAAATTTGCACATCAGGAAAAAGGGAAGGAAAGAATCCGAACAGCTAGACATGTTTGCGCTTGCTTCTTAGGCAAATATCATTACAATCTTCGGCTAACCTAAGATGTCTGATCTATCATGTGATCACATGCTTCTAAATCAATTACAGTCAATATCAACACAATCATATGCCAGATCCTGAATATTTGCCTCTGTTGAGGTCATTTGGTTTGATGACCTACAAGATATCTACCATCCATGTGAGAGTTTCATAACTCCAGGACATCCATACAAAGTACAAATCTATATAGAAATTATGTTTTAATTATGTTTCAAGAGAAGAATATGCCCTTTGTGAACATTATCTATGGATTTTATGCTAAAATGTTTTTCCAATCAATACACCAATCTTGGATTTGAAAGCACCAACTACCATATTCAGCTACACAACATCAACATGCTGGTGTTTACTTCTAACACATTATTTCATAAGGGATTTAATTTAAACTGAGCAAACATTAAAGCCTTATAGTACACTACATCTTTCAATTTACAATTGAAGCTAATCAGTTTGTTAGAAAATGATTGTTTTTCTTACACCATGCAGGCAAAGTGGCTGATTGTTGTTATTAAGTCTAATGAAACACAATCAAAGGAAAGAGATTTATTTTTAGCTTATTAATAAAGTTGGTCCTCCATGGTTGAATGACTTTAATTTCCCACCTTCTAGCAAGTCTATGACTGTTATGATGTTTTCACTGCTATTACATTAACTTATTTTATATTGCTTACAAGATGATTATCTCCCAACACACATCACTGGTGCTTGACTAGCCTCAGTTAACGTAACTCCAGGACTCTGGGTAGCGCTAGCGTGTCAATGCCAGACACGAACTCTCTATAAAATGTAGCTCAATTGTTGATGCATAGCTAGCGTTTATAGATTTGCTGGTTTGCAAACTTCAAAAAAACAATATCATGGATACACATAAGAGAAGCTGTATGCTTTGGTTGAGTCGTATGCAGAGTTGGGGTAAGTTTTAAACGTAACTAATTGCGTTACTTTGTTACTTTTTATGGAAAGAAATGCATTATGTTACTTTTGTGTTTCTTTTTGAAATCTGGGCTGGGCTTGCTTATTTGTTTTTTAATAACAAAAAGCCGAAAAGTTCCGTTTTTGGCAACTTTTTGGCCCTTTTGCACCAAAAGTGAAAATAATAAGCCTCAGCTTGAGGAAGTGCCTCTGCACCTCACTCCCAATTCAGCTTCTTATCAACACGGTGACTGGAAAACGTTACTTATTTGAAAAAGTAACTCCGATATTTAGATAAATAGTAATGCGTTACTATACTAGTTACTTGAAAAAGTATGTTTATATAACTTACGTTACTTGCAATGCATTAGAAGTAACTTACGTTACTTATTTGAAAAATTAACTTGGATAGTTAGTTGTAAATTTAATAGTAATGCGTTACTTTACTAGTTACTTGAAAAAACTCATGTTACACATAATGTGTTCACATGATCAAGCCTCTCCATTGCAGACACCAAACTCCATTGCAGACACCAAACTAAACAGGTTTACCTTTTTCTGCAAAATCTATTCACATTATGTTTTGTAAAACATGCAAGCTGGATATACAATATATCTAACTTTATCCGAATATACACAGTACATTTACGTAATAGCAATATATAGTATATAGTATATAGTAAGTATATAGTACTATATAGTATATAGTAAGCAGCATATACTATATAGTAAGTCTCAACTGCCTGATTTTTTATTTTGTCACAAAATTTAGCTATATTATTGCACAGCTCTTTATATAAAGTTGGATATATAAATATGTTCAACTTTATCTGCATACATACAGTATACTCGTGTATGGCGAAATATTGATTGTACTGTCACAAAATGTAAACTCTATTATTGGTCAGCTCTAATCTTCTAAATGCGACTATAAGGCATGAAAATATTGAGATATTATAAATATTAACATCATGATTTTCTGTAAAGTTGCTTTGAAACAATGTGTATTGTAAAAAGTGCTTTACAAATAAGGACTATAACAAGACCTTTTTATTGTTAGGATGACAAATTTAATTTTGAAAATGACCAAAATTATATTTATTTATTCATTTTTATTGCAGCACTTAACCTGGATAGTTTTAGTGCAAAAACCATTAGCCACACCTAATGTTCGAGTCAAACCATTAACCGCTTCAACACTGAGCAGATTCAAAACCTAGCAAACTGATTGGACCCGTCAACTGCTCAAGTAAAATAGGCTCAAGTAATACTTAAAATCCCCTTCAGAATGAATCGTGTCTGTTGCCAAAACTATCCTGAAATCAAGGCCTATTCCAAAACAAAACAGAAATGGGAAGTGATCGATTTACATTTCACAATCAAGCCAGTACCTGCATTTAGCTTCATAGCCTTTAACCATGGAGACAAAAGAATCTGGAACAAACAAGCCTTAGAAAATATCCACCGCATGATGGTATTGTAGTCAAAAAACATGCCCGAACAGCACCAACCCACCAGCACATGAGGCTCAAATAAACACGGCTGGATATCAGATGTGCCCTTTCCGAGGACCATTTATATAAGCTCTTAAAATGCATTCATGCATTCTGATTTCCAACGCGATGCCGGTAAATGTAAAATCCACATATGGCCCTGTCAACCGAAGCACAGTGAGACACAAAATATGAACCTGTCACTGTGATTGCTTGACCAGGTCGATGTCGGCTTTTGTCATTTTACTTTCACAAGTGAATGTTGCTCTGAATCAGCGCAGTCGATCAGACGTGCATTAATATATACTGAGGGTCAGAAGGTCACATTGTAAGCTGTAGACTGTTTTTATGATCTTATACACCATGTCGTATCCAGACTCGATGTGATAAAGTGATAAGCGATAAAGCTATCTCTTCCATGAAAGTCAGTTCTCTGTCTTAACAGCATGTAGCACCAAGCACCAAGATGTTTTGTTAGTTGTGTTTGGATCAGTATAGCTTCGCCCAAAATGAAATCACATTCATCTAAAATCCACAAAAACACAAAATAAACAATAAATATGCTCTGACTGGTTTTGAGTGTGTTGCATCACACTTATCTTTACTGTCACTTTTCATAAATTTAATGCATCTTCCCTAATAAAATATTAACTTATTTTTAAATAGTTAAAATTGCAAATTTATGCTAATAAACTCTAATGTTCAGGTGGATTACTTGAGTAAACATGACTAAAATTGCTGACTGAATCAATAACTCTAGCTATAGTCATTCTAGCGGCTGGCAAAGCTAAAAATACACGGTTCCGCGCCAGATCAGTCCTGAGCATTGTGTAAATCAACAATCAAAAGGGAAAAGCCTGGAGATCCCATCTTTGGCTTGGGATTTATTGGTCTCTCAAGGGAGCACCTTCACAAAAAATTCCTACAAAGTTTTATCGGACTGCAAGTTGATTAAAGATTTTATTTGGAAGAAGTATATCATGGTGATTAATTAATTAAATATTTTACTTTCAGTTAAATATATTACAAAATATCTATAATATAGTATAACATATAGTCTAGATAGTCTTGATTTTTCACATAAATGCAAAAAAGTCTAAGATGGCTTTCTTCCCAAATTCATCACAACCAATTTGTCTCAATATTACAGTGCTTTACTTTCAGTAAAAAAAGGGAAATCATACTTTTATACTTTAAAATTTTACAAGCAAAAAATACAAGTTTTACGAATTTTCCATCTGTGCAAGTGTTCCTCGCAGCATTCCGGCATATGTAAAATGGAAACTGCATTGTGAGTCACTGGACAAGTTTTGGGAGTGTTTCAACAGCCCCGAGACAGGAATGATATCTGGTGGAAGGTGATGATAATAGTAACATTATAGTGCACTTCGGGGACTTTTGAACATTCAGAATGAATGAGCCAAGCATTTCATTATTCTTCAGCTCTGTTTTTTCCATTTGAGTCACCTTTTTTTCTTTTCTCTCTTTATGCCTGCGGTCGGGGGTCATTTCTGATCTCGCATCACTTGACAAGCATCCGCTTTGGATGATTTTTCCTTAATATCAGTCAAGTCAAGTCAAGTCTGCTTTATTGTCAATTCTTCCACATGTACAGCACATACACACAGAGAAAATATGAGAAAACGCTTCGCACAACACCTGATTCACTCGCACTAGTTCTTTACGCAATTAGTTCGAATTAAATCAACAAAATTGTGTAATTAACAGGGTATTCCATGTGTGTTTACATAGTCGGCGATGGGCGCTTGAATGGTAAATTACCGAATTTGTTGCCTGAAAGCATTTCTGGGATGCGAGATTTCAGCCATTGAGGCGGATATGAGGCCAGACACACTCACAGAGAGATAACATCAACCTGCACTCCACTAGTCTCTGCCTGTTGCTGATACGGGTGTGTTATCTGCTCTGGATTAGTTCAGAGGTCTGGTGAACTGCAGAGGTTTAGTGCAGCTCGCTGCCAAAACTACAGACAGACCAAAATGGACACTTCAGAGTGATGTTAAGATGCTGAGCACACTCTCTGAAAAAAGTTACTGGGGTAGTACCTTTTCATGTACACTTTAGGCACTAGTATGTACACTTTATGCACTAAAATATACATTTAGGCACTAGTATGTACACTTTAGGCACTCATATGTACACTTTGGGCATTAGTATGTACTTTTAAGGTACTAATATGCACTCTTTAAGGTTAAATAAGGTACAAAGGTGTACATTTTTCAAAAGTACAACCCCAGTGAAAGCTTTTGAACCTTTTTTTTCTGAGTGAACATTCAAAATAGGGTGTCATGTCAAAAACTTGTTTTTCAAATTGTCATTTATCTTTTTAAACAAGAAAGTAGCCATATTCAAGATTTGGGGGACCATTTTTTTACAGCATAGCAACCACTTAGCAGCACCCTAGCAACCATCTAAAAAAAACACATAAACACACTACTACCCACATAGCAACCACTTCATAACAACCAAACCCACTCAGAACACCCTAGCAACTACCTAGCAATGCCCTAGTGACCACTCAGAACACCCTAGAAACCACCTAGGACACCCTTATAACTGTGCAGCAACCGCCTATTAACAACCTAGCAACCATTCAGAACACCCTGACAACAACCTAGCAACCACTCAGAACAATAGCAACGACCTAGCAACCACCTAAAATACCCAAACAACCACCTAGCAACAATATAGTTGGTTAACTTTAACATCTAGCCACCATCAAGAACACCCTAGCTACTGCCTAGCAACCACCTAATGTATCCTTACAATCCCACAGCAACAACCTAGCAACCACTCAAAACAATAGCATTGATCTAGCCACCACCCAGAACTCCCTAGAAACCACCTAGCAACCACCTACAACAGGCCAACAACCATGTAGCAACAACCTAGCAACAATATAACAATATAAGTTGTTAAATTAAACATCTAGAGATCATCAAGAACACCCTATCAATCACCTAGCAACTGCTTAGCAACAACCTTGCCCACTCAGAACTCCCTAGCAACCACCTAGCAATGCCCTAACGATGACCCAGAACACCCTAGCAGCCATTTAGCAACCACCAACACCAACCATCATCAACCAAAACCCTAGCAACCATCAAGAAACCCAGTAACCACTCAGATAATCTGGTTAAGGAAGAATTTGATTAGAAATATTTGCGTTCACATTGAGATCTCTGATTTTGGCAAATCAAAGATGAGTTTGAAACTAAAGGTGACAAATGTCAGATCACACTTAAAGAAATATCTGAGACTTCAGCAAAGGTCTCCATTTAAACTCTTTGGTGTCTCGGAGAAAAATTCCATAAATTATGATGCTTCTTTCCTCTGGTATGGAAGTAGATCAGCTTGTGTATGAATATATTAATACATCAATACATTTCTTATCTCCATTACATCCCAATCTAAGGAGGAGTTTGTTAGAGGGATCCACATCGGCCAGATGACGTGAATCAAGAAGACATCAATGAAAAGATAAATTGGCTTGTTTTGGCTTTAGAGCCAAATGCAATAAAAAAAACCTTACATGCTTACTGTTTAAACATTCTGCAGTTGAGCTGAGCATCATAAAACCTCAGTGGGGTTGCAGCACATTACAGCAGACGGACGGATGGGAGAGTTACGTTGTCTTACGAGGACGCTGAACATCAAAGAGCCGCGGCGTGGACCTGTGACGCTCTCGTCTGATAGCAGGCCCTCTGTGTCTTTCTCTTAATCTCTTACACTGATGCTCTTCAACCTCTTTAATGATGTCTGGCCACGGCTGGAATCCAGACCTGATAATCCTGACCGAACCCTAGGAATGTGTGTGCAGAGAAAAAAGAAAACAGGCATGGATGCACACAAGTTGAGCTTAGCAAGTGCTTAGGCGATCATCGCTATTCATATTGAGTTAAAATTTGAACAGACACTTCCCTTAAATATTAAACCTCTTTTCTTTAGAAAATGTAAAAGTCTAGCTATATGTAGACATATTTCCCTTCCGTAGGTCAGTGATGGTATCAGATGCTATTATTTTGATGGACACCATAGTACTGTTTGATTAGCACATTCATATACCATGAAGTGTTCATCAAAATTCAGAACTGAAGAATTGCCTCTCTTTAAATTCACAAGTGTGATTTGGAGTCGAAGTGGCCCACAGGAAGTTGAATTGGAATGACAGGAAGAGGAATTTACTGAATTGCAGTTCAAAGAATTTCAACACAATTGATGCATTCTGGGAAATTAAATGCTCTTCCACTCTTCTGTCATTCTGTCTCATTATATCTATCATTATAACTAGTGTTATATCTTTCGTTATATCTTTCATTCTATCATTATATCTATCGTTATAACTTTCATTCCATCATTATATCTATCGGTATATCTTTCGTTCTATCATTATATCTTTCATTCTATCGTTATATCTTCAATTATAACTTCATTATATCTTTCATTTTATCATCCTATAGTTATATCTTTTATTCTATCATTATAGCTATCATTATATGAGTATATCTACACTCTAAAAAATGCTGGGTTATATTTAACCCAGCATTTTTTAGAGTGTATTGTTATATTTTTCATTCTATTGTTATATCTATCGGTATATCTTTCGTTCAATCGTCCCATCTTTCGTTCTATCATTCTATCTTTATTTCTTTTATTTTAACTTTCATTCTATCATTATATCTATCGTTCTATTGTTATATCTATCTATCTATCTATCTATCTATCTATCTCCATACATGTCCTTACATGGTATTCAAATAGTACTATGAGTTACTTCAAAGAATAACATGACATGGTTAAGTTAAAAAATAATAGCATTGTACTTCTTTGTAAAAATCTGCTGGAAACACACAAGACAGGTGGAAATTACATTCACATGTGCAAACCGGTTGATTTAAACTGTCCATTGCAGCCACTTACAAGTGCAATGTGAGTATTTGGATAGTTAAAAGCACCATTTAACCATCCACCATCAAAACACACACACACACACACACACTTATCTGTGCCTGCCAAGGGCTGCAACTCGTCTGCAGTAATGCGCCTCTTATGTTGGAGAGCAAAAGCTGACCTTGTCCTCTTTGCTGTGGGTCTGTGGGTTTTGGACTTGGGAACAGGAACTCCCAGTACAGACAGAGTGTCTGCGAGCCCCAGCGCCCGCTCCACAGAGGAACACTTTGTTCACCGCCACCAAGGAAAACTTAAGACAACAAAAACACACACATTCTGGAAAAATGAAAACTTGAGAAGGGCCCCCTCAACCTTTTCTTTTCCTCCTCCTCTTTTTTTGAAATCATTTGCTTGGCATTCAATGATAAATACTATCTCCCTCGCCTCCAAAGGGGCAACAATAACAGAACCGGAGGGAAAGCGTCCAAAAGTGAAAACTGCGGCTAATGAATGAATCTGAGTGGAACATAATGACTCGTAACTCAACGATGAATGATATCCAATTGGGTTTGATTTACTGTGTTAAGAACAGAAGGCCTTGGTTAGGGAAAACAAAACACTAGAAGACTTTCTATGGCTTGTCACAGTAACTCATAAGCGGTGCATGTCCTGTCGACAGGAGGGGGTGAACAGAATAAAACGCCTGTTTGCAATACACCATTGTGCATCTGATTATAGTTTATTTGGAGTTTGACTGCTTAGGTTACATTATAGCAGAGGCATATGGAGTGATGACTGAATGTACAACTATAATTATAACAGTCACAGATGCTAGGTAGGTGTTAGCAAAGCATGAGAAAGTGTCATGGTGTAGGGGTTACAGCATCTGTGTGCAACACATTGAGCAAGTTCAAATCCAAATGACATACAATTTCACAACTCCTCTTTCTCTATTAATTTCTAGTAAAAATGCTTCGGCAAAAATTCATACATGTTTATATACACTGTAAAAAATGTACTGGTAATCAATAAATTGTAAGGACATTTCTGCTAACAAGCAAAATTCAAAATACAGGTAAAATATGTAAAAAAAAAAAAAAAAGAAAAATCTATACGGAAAATTCCTTAATATACAAATATACAAATGTAGATTTTATAATAATTTTTAAACAATTTGTTAAAAAATATTGAATTAAGTCTATATACTGTATATAGATATATATACTTTTAAATAAAACTATTTATTTATATATTTATAGATATTTATACATACATACATAAACAATAAACTTATATTTAATTTTAATTTTATAATGAATTGTATAAATTATTAATTTACTTATAATTTACTTTTATATATATATATATATATATGATTTATTAAACTTTTTAATTAATTAAAATTAAAATATATTTACTTTTTTTTTTACATATTTATACATTTTATGTATATTTTATTTTTACATATTTAAATATACATTACATTTATATTTAATTTTCATTTTATATGTAATTTATAAATTACTAAATAAAATTTTATATAAAATGTTGTGTGATTATGAATATATTCATCGCAAATATACTGTTTCATTTATAAATTATAACTATAAAATAACTCTAAATAATAACTGTTTTTACATTTTCAAAAGGCAACACTTGTCACTGTGATGCTGCAGTGCTGCTATGCATTTGCTAAAGGTGTTTGGTTTCTTAGCAACCACAATGGAAAACAAAAAAAAAACCCAAGCACAGAGTAGTAATTACTTTGCTCTACTACTAAACTCTACTACAGTCAGTCAGCAGTCGTGGCCTAATGGTTAGAAAGTCAGACTTATAACCCAAAGGTTGTGGGTTCGAGTCTCGGTACAGGGATTGTAGGTGGCTGGAGTGAATGTACAGTGCTCTCTTCCACCCTCAATACCACGACTGAGGTGACTACGCTCCAGGTGTGTATTCACTGTGTGTGTGTGTGTGTGTGTGTGTGTGTGTGTGTGTCTACTTGGATGGGT
>NW_015557091.1:1731603-1739265 GCF_001515605.1 Sinocyclocheilus anshuiensis | reverse complement strand
GTGTGTGTGTCTACTTGGATGGGTGAAATGCAGAGCACAAATTCAGAGTATGGGACACCATACCTGGCCACATGAAAGTCACTTACTGTGTCAACTAAAGTAATTAATCAATTAAAATATGAAAAGAAGCATAACATTCAGAAAAGATAAAAACTGTGCCTTCTCTTCACCTCATACACCCTTTTACCAGAAAAGGGTGGAGTGAAGGAGGTAAGAAAGTGAGAGGGCCAGATTTTCATCACCCCAGGCTACAGTTATCAACCTCCACCCAGTTCGACTCTGACTCAAGCACTGCGCTCGGACTAAAGCAATGCATGCTTTATTTTCTTCTGAAAATCTGTTCTTTTGACTCCATCATGAAGCAACATCCACCCTGGTTCATGACAGTCCATTCGTCAGTGTTTGTTTCAGATCAAACTCAAGGAAGTTTGGCAATCGGTTGCGTACGGTCACGGTGGAGCAGGTTATCTGTTCGTAGCGTGCTGCCACGCGCCCTGCTGCACCTGATAGTCTTAACGCAGCATTCCTCACCTGAGACACAGAAAGAACGGACAGGTTTGAACACGAGTGCCCAGACACTCATACACTTGTTCGGTGGCTGCAGGTGTAGCTCAAATCGCATGTAATACTGCAGCTCCAGGCTTGTAGGTGAGCCGCATAAACTATGCGCCTGGGTTTTAAGGAGGAGGTGAGGGTAATTTGATGTTGGAGCCACAAAACGTAGGACGAGGAGGCCAAACGACTGAAAGAATAAAGCTTTTCGCTCTCTGTGTGAAGTTGATCGCTTTGTGGATTTTCCCTCGAGCACGGTTCAGGGCACATGAATGCATTAAAGTCCGGTCGCATATGTAACAGCACACCGACTTCCAGTCGCTCCAAAAAAGAAAATATACAATCCGAAGTACTTCTCTGTCTGTTGCATATTTAAGATGGAGGCCTCACGGTAACTGTCAAATTCAAAGACAAGGATCGCGTGGAGATGTTGGATAATAGTGCAGTGTTTTACTGAATGGAAAGATTATGTTAAAGTGCTCTGTGATCGACTGTGATTTTAGCCAGTTTCCAGACTCAATGTCACATTAAACTATAGGGTTATTAATGGGGAATCACCATGTGATGGATGTAGTGCAGGAGTAGCTGGTAACACTTTAGTTTTAGGGACCAGTTCTCACTATTAACTAGTTGCTTATTAATATGCATATTACTAACATATTGGCTGTTTATTAGTACTTATAAAGCACATATTAATGCCTTATTCTACATGACCATATTTTAGATCCTTTAATCCTACCCCATACCTAAACTTAACAACTACCTTACTAACTATCAATATGCAGCAAATTAGAAGTTTATTAAGGCAAAAGTCATAGTTAACAGTTAGTTAATAGTGAGAATCGGTCCCCAAGCTAAAGTGTGACCAAGTAGCTTGTATTTAAAATGTATAGATAAAGAGATTTAGATAAATCTATTTTTAGCTCAAAATAAAAAGACAAAAATATGAAATTATATAGATCACAAATAAGAAGCATATTTAATATTCGTTGAACTGTAACATTACTTTCATGATAAGTAAGCCATTTCCACCCAAATTCTCATTACTTTTAACTTTTTGTGTAATTCTAATTATTCTCAATTTAATTTGCATAATTACAATGTTTAATTACAGTAATTTTGGATGCTGTTACAGTGAAAATAAAATGAATTTTTTTTTACTTTTGATTTAAATGTATATTTTTAAATCTGTGTTGTTATTGTTAAATAAAACAAAAACTGAAACTGAAACTATTACAAATGTTCTGTAATTGAAAGAAAGCTGGAATAAAATGAAATATACATTTTTTTATTAATTATTAATTAATAATAATAATTTATGCATTTAGCAGATGCTTTTATCCAAAGCAATTTACAGTGCATTCAGGCTATACATTTTTTACCAGTATGTGTGATATATGATATGTGTGATTTATGATATAAACATCAGATAATAAAAACTAAACTTAAAAAAAAACCTAAGCAAATGAAAATAAGAATTTTTGCCTTGGCAACTTGAAATTCTAAGATTAAAACTTAAGTTGAAATTCTAAAAATAAATAAGACAATATTTTAAAAAAGCTCATTTAAAATATGAATAAATACAATTAAAGTATAAAATGAACACTAAAATAACACTGATATAAATACATGTTTAAATTTACATTTAAATTGTTTATTTGTATTTATATCAAAATTAAATCTATATTTACATTTATATTGCAAAATATGACTATTATTAATAATGATTTATTTATGTATTTTTTGCATTATAATAATAACAATGTCAAAATGTCATGCATTAAAAAAAAAAAGACTCTTTCTTTATTTCTTTCCTTTTGATTTTGTGGTAAAATGTGACGTTTGTTTTTGAAGGGAATGCGCCCCCGATCTACATAAATGCATTTATGTTCGTGCGAATCATTCGTGATCCAGCTTCACCCACAGATGAAGTGAGTATAAGGTTTTTTAATGAATCTTTGCAATTCGCCTTTCCTAATAATGTGCTAATTAGCAAGTTTCACGATGAATGCGGCTAAAGTAAACAGACCCTCAGAGAGCAGCTCGGAAAAGAAGGGCACAGACTTTTCATTAAGACCCTAAAGAATCATATCAACTTGTGGAAAATGGGCATCCAATGACCCCTTTAACATGTTCCTAACAGGTTTCGTGAGAGTCACCTCTATGACACCAGCCATACGGCAGTGTTGTCCAGAGCTTCTTGTTTGCACATGTGGACAGTGAGACACTTTCAGACGAAATTCCTCTTAGCTCCACCTCTAATTCCTTCACGTACCTGTAGGCTGCCTCATCTCATCCACCATACAATTCACATTCACATCCAAGAATGTACCCACAATTCCATGGGGGCGACATGGATGTCTTTTTTTTCCTGCCTGTAAAACATTTTTGAGAGCACAAAGACAATTTTACATCACAAAAATCGATTGTCGAAAAGGTTAACACAGGTTAAAGCAGTCTGGTTTTAACAAGAAGAGATTGCTGATGGTGACATGTTGAGGCCTGTGTGTGAGTGTGTGTGTGTGCATGTGTGTGCGGCCTGTGGCAGGTGCACAGAGGAGGCAGATAAAGGGATTTAAAACCTGGTGAAATCTGTGAGGGCAAGTCAGAGCTGTGTTACACACACACACACACACACACCCTCTTAGATACACACAAATACCTCAGCCAATGTTTTATCTCAAGTTAAACAGGAAAAAGTCATTAGGACTTCATGAATAGAGTGTTATTATTTCACAGCTGTCTGGAATTATGAATGGTCAATTGCAGCATTCAGCAACAATATATTTCAGAATAACAACCGGTCTCCAGGGCAACACTGTATAACTGACCATTCATGATTCCTACATAGCTGTGCCTGTGTGGGATAATGTACAGTTAAAGCAATAGTTCACCCAAAAATGAAAATTTGCGTTAATTTTTTTTTCTTCAGTAGAAGAGTAAAGAAGATTTTTAGCTGAAACCGTGGTCCTTGCTGATTCATAAAATTCAAGTCAGCGGCTGCCTGTTTTTGAGAATAAAAAAAAGCATATCAAGGAAGGTACACAAAATTAAAACCTGTGACTCCTGACGAAATATTGAGGTATTATGAAGTGGACTGATCATTCTGTGCAAGAAACGGAACATTATTTACAACATTATTATCTGTAATCCAGAGCCTATGTGATTCTTTTCCATGAACTGGTTCTTTCGGACAGTTTGTTTCAAGGAACTGGTTCAGTTCACTAGTTTGTTTACATAACCACGCAATGATGTAACGTATATGCAATTATATTATGAAAGCACCCAATAATGATGTGAAAAGTGGATGTTTTACATGTCTAAAGCATATAAAGTGAATAAACATGTCTTCATCAGCTCACCTTTTTACATAAACAATGAGAAACCATAAAATCGTTCATTTCGCCCCTTCATTCAACTGCGGTTCATGTATGCACACATCAGCAGCTCATCGGTCTTTGAGTCAGTATTGTTTCCTCAGTTCAGTGACTGATGGAGGACCTGAAGCGCTAAATGAATTGGCAAAAACCAGCATCATAGGATCATATACCCCAGTATTTTGGCTCATTTTGAGTTGGAGTGACTGTTGGATGTAGAAAATTGAGTTTTGATTGAGTAACTTGTAGATCTGTGATGCTCGAGCCACAAACTGTTTCAGACCGTTCAGTCTGATTTGGTGAACTGGTTCAACTAGTTAACCAAAAAGAACA
This sequence comes from Sinocyclocheilus anshuiensis, assembly GCF_001515605.1. Taxonomy (NCBI): domain Eukaryota; kingdom Metazoa; phylum Chordata; class Actinopteri; order Cypriniformes; family Cyprinidae; genus Sinocyclocheilus; species Sinocyclocheilus anshuiensis. Next base: position 1,735,003 of record NW_015557091.1, on the reverse strand, counting down.
GTTTAAAAAAAGAATGATTCATTTGTGAACATCACTCCAGACCGTTTCCAGAGGCTCTGGATTACCGTAATAATGTTGTAAATAATGTTCAGTTTCTTGCACAGATTGATCGTTTTGCTGTTTCGCTTCATAAGACCTCAATATATATTGTCAGGAGCCATGGGTATTATTTTTGTGTTCCTTGATATGGCTTTTTTTATTCTTACAAACAGGCAGCCCCGGACTTGTATTTTTTTAACTACTTAAGCTCGGGCCGTTTTTTGGTATTTTCGCCTAAATTTAACATACTCAAATTCAAATGTTTACCCTGCACACATACAATGGAGGAAATGAAAAAAAATGGTTTCATTGTAAAGAAAACCCTTTGAACTACAAAATATGAGTGTAATTCTTTATAAATAACATTATATACTTTTCAAATATTACTATAAACACAAAAAAAAAACATAGGCGCTTTTGGAGTTTTAAAACTAAGTATTTTTTTGAAAATCTCAAAATTAGAAATAGAAATTCAGGTTCTATTAGGCACAACTCTCTGCAATTTGAAATTCGTGTGTGGGACGAATAAATTTCTAAGCTTAATTTTACTGCTTTATGAATATAAAAACCAAAAGGAATGGTATTCTTTGTAAAGAAAACACTCCAAGCTTTCAAATGAACCCATATATGGGCTGATACCATATAAGGAAGGCTATGTAAATGAAGCATAAACATTTTTAACGTCATTTTGGACCCGTATCCGGGTCCGCAGAGTTTAACTGGTTTTAATCACCAAGAACCACGGTTTCACCTAAAAATCTTCTTTATTGTTCTACTGAAGACCAGGCTTTCTCAAGCCAACATCAAAGTTGCTGTACAATCATAAAACAGTGACTATTTGACAGTAGAATTTTTTATTCCGATTATTATTATGAATAAGTAATTTACAAAAAAAATAAAAAATTGAATTATGTGGACAAAAAATCAGTACATTGTTTATGAAATGTAACCATACATGAACTATAAAGGAAATGAATAGTCCCTTTAAGGTGTTTTGTTTGAATGCTCATAGGTTATGAATGCATTTGCCAAAAAAATAAAAAAATTAAAAAATAACGCTGTTTTTTTTAAGAATCCCATCAAAGCAAAGTTTTATGACAAACTATGTTTAATGGAATGAAGGGTGTGTGTGAGCTCTTACACAAATCCCTAAACCTCACAGCTATGTAAATAAGCAAGTCTTGTCGTGTCCAGACAGACCCCTGTAATTACACCTTCATCAGAATCACCTGTGTGAAGGTCTATCAGTGCCTTCATCACAAGAGGGCTGCATTCAAAAGAAAAACACAGTGTGAAAATGATGCTGAGCCTCACCAGTTGCCAGTTTACACAGACACCCAGAGCACATTATATATACAGCGCAGCTGAGATAGATGACAGAAATACTTATCTTTGCACAAGCTATATGCAAGGTTCGCTCAAATATCAGCTGGGCTCTTTGAAGTTGCTTAATCTGTTGATATTTGGCAGTGAATTTCAGATTTCCCAGCAATCCTCTTGGTGTCAGGACAAATGAGACACGGTCTATCGCCTGGTCTTTTAAAACAGAGACATGCTGAAAGAAATGGACGTCAGTGAATCCTGAGGACATGTACCCACACGGGAGAGCTGACAGCTGGAAACAACTTGTGCAAACAAAAGAAGGTAGAACTTAAAGAAAGGAAACTTACAAAAAAACTTTTCTGATAGAATGAGTGGAAGGGCCTTATATACTGAGACCTTAAAACCTAATCAAAAACACAGTAAAATCAGTAATACTCTGAAATATTATTATTATTATATTATAAAATAACAGTTTTCTTTTTAAAAATGTAATTGATTCCTGTGATCAAAGCTGAATTTTCAGCGTAGTCTGAAGTCTTCAGAAATCATATTTATATGCTGATTTGCTGCTCAAGAAACATTTGTTATTATCAATGTTGAAAACAGATGTGCTGCTTAATATTTTTGTGGAAAACCTGATGCACTTCAAAAGTAAGAAATTAATACTTTTAATCAGCAAGGATGCAGTGAATTGATCAAAAGCGACAGTAGATACATGTATAATATTAGAAGAAAGATTAGCAGCAATGCTGATAATGTAGGGTCTATTTATTCACAACACCTTCTGTAAAGAGCAGTTAGTGAATACGTGTAATTAAACAAACCCCAAGTAAACAGTTGCTTTTAAAGGAGGCTTAAAGGGTTAGTTCACCCAAAAATGAAAATTAGCCCTATACTTCATAGTAGACATCCTTAACTCCTTTCTGCTGTCTGTTGTTCTGTTGTGTTTCTTTGTTTGAATATGGCGCTTATCACATGCTGTGTGGTATCGGCGTTTGGTATCGGGGCATTTTAACGAGTACGAGTACGAGTACAGGAAACCAGTATCGGTGCATCCCTAATTTTTAAGATAACTCCGACTGGATTCGTCTGAAAGAAGAAAGTCATATACACCTAGGATGACTTGAGGGTGAGTAATTTATGGGCTAATTTTCATTTTTGGTTGAACTAACCCTTTAAGTAAATATCTGACCACATGTTTTTCCCTTTCTTTAAATTAATGAGTTGAATGACAATCATTCACCAATATTTAATCACCTCCCACCAGTAAAAATAAGGAAACTCTTCACATTACAGCAAGGCCATACTGATCACCAATTGCTCCCTTCAGTGTCTATGATGGTTACGGCCCCTTTTAAAATAATTAACTACAGTAATGAAGCATTATCATAAACTACTTCCCAAAATAATGCCAAAAAGAAGTGAATAATTGTTTAAGAATAGCATCAAGAATCAAAAGATCAAAGAATATGTTGACAAAGTTTATTTAGTCACTCGATCTAATTGTAAAATGCAAATCTGGAAGTGAAATGGAAGTGACACTAGTCGTAGTCTTAAATGACAGGTTCTGGTTTGGTCAGTGCGGTGTGAGTGATACTAGAGGAGACCATACTTATCTCTCCAGCATCAGCAGATCATCTGGAGCCATCAGAGAAAATGTCACTCGCTGGGAGTGAAAGAGGTGGCTTGTTTTGTCCAGAATCACTTAAGTCCCTCAACCTGAAAACTAGGGATCATGGGGATAATACAACAACCCTACAGCAAACTATGATACGAACAGCAGACACGGCCTCCAACAAAATTCCTGCTGCTTTTACTGTACAACATACATCATTAAAATAACTTCATGAGTGCAATGCATAATACTAAAATAAACAGACTTGTTTAAATCATGGATTTATGTATATGCAGGTAATGGAAATGTTGCATGAATATTTCAATTATGCATGTTCACATTCTTGTAATTTGACAGCAAATAATAAACTGACCTAAGTGCACCTCAGTTAACTGTAAAAAAAGAAAAGAAAAAGAAATAGAA
>NW_015557091.1:1731180-1731397 GCF_001515605.1 Sinocyclocheilus anshuiensis | reverse complement strand
CCCCCAAAAAAAATAAAAAACATAACTAAAAATAGAATAAAAATAAAAAGTTGCTCTCTCTTTCTGTCAACATATTAGACTGATCTAAGTGCACTAGGTTGACTGTGTAAAAAAAAAAAGATGTGCAGAATATCGTACATCACCCCCCGCAATATAAAAAAATCAAATAAAAATAGAAAATATTAATATATACACATACATACATTACACTGACCTG
>NW_015557091.1:1701363-1730546 GCF_001515605.1 Sinocyclocheilus anshuiensis | reverse complement strand
ATATGTATGCACTAAGTTAACTGAAAAAAAAAAATAAAAATAAAAAGTTACAAATAAAAAAACACCATAAAATAATAAATACATAAATAAATAAATTCATTAATTAATTATAAAAAAATTATAAAAAATAAAGCATGATCTCTCTCTCTCTCTCGACAGATACAGATATATATTATTTTGGAGTTGTGCTCTCTGGAAAGTTTAGCTGCAAGGTTGACCACATTTGCACTCAAATAAAATTGATGTACAGATAAGTGTATTTTCCGGATCTCTGGCACACTGTAATGATGGCAGCAGAATACACTTCCTGTGCTCTGACCTCAGCACCTCCAATCCCTGAGGCTGTGACCTCACATCCACGGCGCATGCACACACAAACACACACACACAGACACACACACTCACTATGAGTCTAATGCATGCTGACATGACTGTGCACTTCCCACTGCAGACTTACTCCAGCCCTGCCAAAGAGAATGAAACAAAGTTTTCCTGAAGTATTCATAATTTCTCTAAGCCTCACAGTGTTCCTGTCGCTCAGGCAGGAGAGCAGTGATCAGAGCAGTTCATGGTGACCACATCTGTCAAGCTCAACAAAAAAAAAAAAACACCATAAAAATTTCATAAATGTAGACTGGAGAAAAATAGTGTAGGGTTTACTTTGAAATCATTTTAGAAATTGCTAGTAAATTTCATAAATACTTACAAAGAAATGGCACATTGAACACTGAATTAAACATGAAATTTTGAAATAGAAAAACTGAAATAGTATGTAAAATGTATTCGAATAATCTCTCTAATTTACAATTTCAACTGATTATAGCACATGCAAAAATTAATGGCATATCAAACCATGTGCAACCGCCATTTTCGAAACCTTCACAAGACTTGAAATATAGCACAGAAGTCTTATAGATACTGTAATTATACTTTTATTTATTTATTTATTTATTTTCATTTTGGAACTTGATAGACAATGTATAGACTATAGATAACACTAAAAATGTTTCTTGAGCAGCAAATCAGCATATTAGAATGATTTCTGAAGGATCATGAAGACTGGAGTAATGATGCTGAAAATTCAGCTTTGTTCACAGGAATAATTTACATTTTACAATATATTCAATTAGAATACAGTTCTTTTAAATTGTAATAATATTTTACAATATTACTGTTTTTACTGTATTTTTGATCCAATAAATGCAGCCATGGTGAGCATAAGAGACGTCTTTCAAAAACATTAAAAATCTTAATTCATGCAAACTTGTAGCTATGTAGCAGCTGAGTTTCATGATTTTGTGTTGCACAAAAAAATAACAGCATACTGGTTTGAAACAACTTGGGTGAACTGTTCCTTTAATGTAAACCTAAACCCCAGTGCTATATGGGAACAGAAGCACCTTATACCCCCCTAAAACCTGTCTTAAGTCCCTCTCCTACGCAGTAATAATAAGATCAGGTGAATTGTTGAGTAAGCACGTGAAGAACTTGTGCCAGTGGAATTTCCCATTGTAAGACAGCATGATGCCACAAGCGTGCAATGAATCACTGCTCTACAGTAATGCTCCGGCGTCTCTTCTGAAGGATCTGAGCACAGGGTGTGTATCAAACCTTCTTTAACGGGAGTCATAACATGTATGGCCAAAATTGAAACCACAAAAGCTTTGTTTATCCGATTCATCCTCCATATAGGAGACAGGAATTATGGCTTAAGGTTTAACTTGCGGTGACAGGAAATGCTTGTTTACTGTTTTCTCACATTTCAAATCTGCTAAATATATGCTGACATGCTCTGTTTTAAAACCAAGGGAGCTGCCGTGATATTCAATTCAAGATTATTTTTTTATAACGCTTTTCATGATACAAATCGTTGCAGAGCAGCTTTACAGGAAATTAAGTTTCTACAATATATTTAGTAGAATAAATATATTGATACCTACTTCTAAGGCAGCATCGACCAAACTTTCGTATTATTTTTTGCTAACAATTGATTACAATAATTAACATGCACAAAAATACATAGCATACACAACTATTGTGTAAAATAGTCCATTTAAAATAACATTTAGGTATTTTTATTATTATGTTGCAGTATATTTACTTAAGCCATCTTAATTTGATCTGATTAATTAACATTTGATTAATTTTTTCACAGAAGTTTCAATGTTATTTTAGTATCATCCTATTATAGTTTTCGTTAATATTTTAAATTGGAATTTTTTTTAGCAGTAGTTTTTTTTTATTATTTATGTCTATGTAGTTTTTATTAAGTTTTAGTTTTTTAGCTTTAGTTTATTTACTTTTAGTTATTTCAGTACTTAAACTAAACATAAATGAGAAATGTAAAAATACATTTTTATTTTATTTAAAGTAATGATTTTTTTAATGTTTTTAGTTTTATGCTATCTGAAAAATAGTTCATGTTAATTTGGATTTTTTCATTTGACTGCAATGTAAAACCTTTTTTTTTAAGTTGTAGATAAAGATTATTGGAGTGCATTTCTGAAATTTACAGTACTTGCAATTTCTATGTGAAAATTGTTTCTACACCAAATTAGTTTCAGTGAATGATTTTCTTTTTTACACTCAAAAATGGCTAATAAATATGTAGTAAATAATAGAAATGGCAAGTAAAACATTGACTAAAAAAGTAGAATAATCTTCATAAAATTCACAATGTGCATTTTAATTCACACTTCTGATTTTATATGAATATGTACTTTTACAGATAGTAGTATTAAATAGTCTGGTTTGCACAGATTTAAAGTATCAGTTTTACAGAAAATGACATTTAAAATTCAGATGCATGTGTTTTTCGAGCCCGGTCTCATGAAAATGCGTATAAATAGTATGCCAAATAAAAACGAAAACTCGTGGTATTGATACGCAAAAATTGACTTTGGCGTGCATATGATACGCATGTGTTTGGCGTGCATATAATACGCGGTTTTCGCATGCATATGATACGAAATTTGTTGGCGTGCATATGATACGCATGTGTTTGGCGTGCATATAATACGCGGTTTTCGCATGCATATGATACGAAATTTGTTGGCGTGCATATGATACGCAGTTTTCGCGTACATATGATATGCATCTACCCCACAACCCTAAACCTACCCATCCCGTAGCATATACACGCCAAAGTCCATTTTGCGTATCAATACCACGAGTTTTCGTTTTTATTTGGCGTACTATTTATACGCACTTTCATGAGATCGGGTTGGTTTTTCTGCAGCCATAGCATCATACAGATGACAAACAAACACATTACTGACTATAGACGTGTCTAACACAAATTTATAAGTCAACTGAGATCTTCATGAGTTTAAAAGACATTTATTCTCCTGCTAACACCTGACTTTAAGATACGGATAAACACAAGGACACAATCAAATAAATAAAATATATTGCATTTTTTAAGCAAATGTGGAACACATGCCACTTTATCTATTCTGTTTTGCCTGAGCTAGACATTTTTGTCAATAGGTCAAACTAAACACACTGAAAGCTTTTCCTGACCATTGTTCCCACAAATGAGGCATTTTACCTTGAGGGACTGTCCTTGTCAGTAACAATTAACTTTACCTTTAAGCTGTACAAACTGCTACAGAGCCCTGGGTGTGAAATGCTGCTGACTAAGATATTATCAACATCAGTCTGTGAGAAGAAGCCATCATGAGTCTGACAGATAAACATTGTTTGCTGTGGTGACCAGGACTAGAATCATGTATCATTTGAAATTGTGAAAGCAAGGGTGTAACAATCGTAGCTGTAGGGGGATGTTTTAACATTCAAGCCACCCATTATCAGTGAGATAATCATCACTTTCCAAGACCCCCTACTCTTCAGATCAATCAAAAGCCCCTGTATGAAAGGACTTGGTAAAGCCTTTTTCTAAACAGTACAGAGGCCCCCCAAAAATGATCAGTGTTGTAAAAAATTCCTTTTTTTCTTTTTTTTTTTGAGAATAGTCATAATTTAATGTAATAATTTTAATGTCAAAAAATAAAGTCAAAATTATGAGAATAAAGTCGTGTCATTATGAGATAAAATTCATAATATGTGAATAAAATGACACAAGAATAATTTATCTCAGATTTTTGATCATAAACACAATCTACTGTGAAAAAAATGACACTGTAAACTAAGGGAAAGACAGTATACAGTATTATGCATTTTCTCTCCCATTGAAATCCATTATGAAAAAGATCAAAGCTGTGTCTCATTATTTTAAATTCATTTTAAAAATATTGCTACTTTATTTTCATTTAAATGAATATATATTACTATATACATAGTAGTTCATGAAGTATGAAGTAGTTAATGTAAAACTATAATACTTTTTCTTTGATTTTGAACACTACATCTATTGCATCATAATTTAAAATACTTTTTTATTATAAAAATATTGCTTTAATTTCATAATATTTATTTATAATGCTATAATGTATATATGTATATGTATAGATAGATATACGCACAATAACGTGCAGTTAACAGTTAATGTTTCACTTAAAGTGTCAAAACAGTTTTTGTTTTATTTTGAACACTACATCTATTGCTTCATAATTTAAAATGCATTGTGAAATACTTTGCTTGAAATGTGTGCTATTGTCAAATAAATGCCACCTGGTTTACTGTTTTGATATGCATTTTCAAGTGTGTTTTAAATGACTTTTTGGAAGCACTGAATGGTATACAGATGGAATCTAATATATACAAAGGAGTAATGGTCACACTTTATTTTAAGGTCTTTTGCCTCAATAAACTGTTAATTTGCTGCTTATTAATAGTAAGGTAGTTGTTAAGTTTAGGTATTGGGTAGGATTAGGGATGTAGAATATGGTCATGCAGAATGTGTGCTTTATAAGTACTAATAAACAGCCAATATGTTAATAATAGGCATGCTAATAAGCAACTATAGTTAATATTGAGAAATGGTTCCTATACTAAAGTGTTCCTGGAGTAATAATTAGAAACAGTTAGAAATGCTACAGCTACATATTAAAGCCACACCCTTGCAGCAAATCTGGGGTGTTGAAAGGCGATTGGCTGCAGCCCAAGTGTCTCTTTAAACTATCTGCCATGTGTTTCTCTCACACCTCAGCGTTAGAGCTCGTCTCTAATGACAGAGCAAGGCGAGGCCAGGATAAGAGTCAGGACACACACACACACACACAAGCCCCTGCATTCTTCAGTGCAGCGCACCATGCCCACCGCAAGTTAAAACACGCTCATCAGAGTCATATCTGTCTCTTCTGGCCAAAAAACACTCCCACAAGCCACTGGGGCAGTGCCATTTCACCAAGGCTGGGACACAGCGAATGGGCTATTCCGGCCTGCAGGCTACAAAACACTTCTCTGTTCCAGGCAGGGATTCACGACACATGAAGACATGCACCTGTTAGATAGCTGAGAGAGTGTGTGTGTGTGTGTGTGTGTGTGTGTTTGAGAGAAGGAGTGAATGAATGAGAGGGTGATAGGAAGGAGAATGTCAAACGCTGTGCGCATGCATGTCAAGGCTGTCATCTAACACTGATAAAAGCCACTTATTTACTTTGTAGAAAATGATTATCATACGTGTGACCAAAAACGTACTGTTTTGTTTATTTCTTGGCTATAAGAAGATATTAAAGAACCCATATCCAAAGCTAATCAGCTACAATCAGGAAATTAATATATATCAGTGTTGTTATTGTTAATTAAAACTAAAATTAAAACTAATTACAAATGGTTTTAAAATAAAGCTTAAATAAATAAAAAATTATATAATATAATATAATATTAGACGAAAAATGTAAACCTAAAAAACTAATAAAAATAGGAAATGTTGCCTTGCAGAGTACCTGAAATAAAGTAAGTTGGATTTGAAGTAATAAAATTACTAACACTAAAACTGAAATAAAATGAATAAAAGTTCAATAGAAATCAATTTTTTTTAAATCATAAAAAATTAAATTACTACAAAATACAATAAATATATTAGTGTTTATACAATATACAATAAAAAAAATATATATAAAAAAAGTTAATTCAAAATCTGAATAAATACTATAAATATTAGTAAATAAATAATACTAAAATAACACATTTTATTACAAAAATTATATTTATTTGTGATAACATTTAGTTATAATAATTATATTCTTAAATATTATTCATATTAATTTTCTGTATAAATATATAAAAATATAAATGTCACATTTATAAATGTATATGTAAAAAATATAAATTGTATGTATATTAAAAAAACAATGTAACATAACATTTAATAATAATATAAAAATAATAATGTTTACATATTTTGGGGAAATCAATATAGAAATGCCTTTAGTTCGTTATGAAATGTCTTATCTATAGTTGTCACTGAATATTAAGCTGGGATATTTTGTTTAAAAAAAAATGACATGTTCACCTAAATGGTTATTCACATTAAATGTGTCTATGCTTTCTGTACTGCAACTATGAGTCGACTGCTGACCAGCTGTGGTCCAAACACCTCGGCTCACGGCATTACAGACAGGAGATAACACCTGTCCAACAATCCAAACCACCTGCTCTTTCAAGCGCTCCAGAAACACTCGCTTACACAACACACGACGTGAGAAAGATGTAAAAGAGAGTGCCGGGACAGAGCGCTGGAGAGCGGGAACACACCCAGCTAGTCACCTTACACTTGAATGTAAGGGGCTGCGTGCATTCCTCAGCTCCTAGAGATGTTCCTCGTAGCCTCAGGCAGAGATTCTATCTGTGAGCATCTACTGAGAAATGACTGAGCCAAATCCAGCCAAGTGAAATCACTGTGGTTTGCTTATCTTTACAAAAACATTCCTGCCCTTAATATCTAAGCGACATCTGAAACCAACGATTTTGATAAGACTTTAGCAGCTGCACATTTTGTTTATATACTACCGAAGAGGTTGATTCAGCTAATAATTGCTTTAGTTGTAAGATCTGTAACAGCCAAATTTAAGACTTTACATGAATGCATGAAAGTTTGAAATTATGTTGTATTTCTTTAAAACTCTCTGTGACAGCCAATAAGAAGTGCAAAGTCATGAAGATAAATGCTGATCCCATTACGCATAGCCAGCCTGCTTGTTAAACACAGATCTCTGGTTATAAAACAAGAACATAATGCTTATATTTCCTAATCAGCTAAATTTCAACATTATTATAATGTTATGCTTACCATGTCAAATACTTAAAATCAGAATCGCACCTGTATGTGTATGTGTGTGTGTATTTCTGGCTGTGAACTGAAGAATGCATGTGTTAAATTGTGTGATCTGTGTGTATGTGTGATGTGCACAGGTGTGTGAGATGCCAATTTAAAAAAACTGACCCTTATGACTGGTTTTGTGGTCCAGGATCACACACACACACACACACACACACATATATATATAGGCTATTCATATGAATATATACATATAAATGTGTGTGTATTTTAAAAGTGTATTAAATTAAAATATAAAGGTTTAATGATAAAATAAACAATATTATTAAATATAATTTAATAATAATGTTGTTACATTAAAATATATTATATTAAAAATGATACAAATATAAATATACATTTTATGCATATTGCAAAAATCTATACATTTCATTACAATATTGAATAACATGTGTTTACACATATCAAGGAAAACAACATTTGTGTCCTATAAAAAAAATTTGATGCATCATATTCACCCATATGTATATATGCATATAGAGAGAGAGAGCGAGAGAGAGAAGTAGATATATATTATTTCATATATTAATATAATTATATATAAATTAATGCAATCAAAATGGTGTGTAGATATGGCTTGGGTTCCTCTTTCACTGTAAGTCTATGAGATTTTTTAAATTAAAAAAAAAAAAATTTTTGTTCAAATTTTCCCAATTTTGTTTTGTCTGCGAGACTACAATAGTAAGTCAAAGTCAGAAAAGCAAAACCTTAAATCTAGGCAATAATAAAAGTGATGCTCCCTTAGCGACCACATCATCTACGGCACAGTGGGACAGGACTGACAAATGGAGCCACTCGGAGAGGACACAGTGTCTCATAAAGACGAGAGGAAGAGAGAAATCTACGATCAATAGCTTTCCAGACAATAGTACGACCTGACATCATTTGAGTTTTAGTGGAAGACTCCAAATGACATTCCATCAGGGCTGCTGGGAGGAAGCAGGAACGGACACGGCCGTCACACTTCCTCTGCCATTTCACACACACGTTAACCTCCGGCGTCCTGGACAGACGGGGCCGGACTCGGCCTGTCACCACTGAAACACACACACACACACACACACACACACACACATACACACACCAGACCGACGCTTCCTCTAAAACACACCTCACCATTTCACATGATGAAGAAAATGAAACAAGATCATCAGGATTTTAGATGTGTGATTTTGTTTGTTGCTGGGTTTTGATGACGGTCACAGTGACCTTTAGAGTAACCGTACTGTCTGAAAAAAGACAAACTGTTTCCTATTACCGATTTGTCCTGCAGTCAGACTCAGAATCAAATCACAGTGATACTGGCTCCTAAATCACATGTATTGAGACAATGGGTGAAGATTTAAAGTATAACCTTTTTATGACCGTTTTGTTGTTTCTACTAAATATTTTTTGGAAAACTAAACAGAAAAACAGATGAACTAAACCATAATCTAAGCTTGAATGCAAACGGCCTTTGAAAACCAGGGGGGTGGAGCAATAGCCCTATCATTTGTTTATAATTAAAATTATAAGGGTTTTTATCAATTATAAGGGTATTTATTACTCTAAATATCATTATATTTTTAGGTATTTTATATATAAACACATTGAAATGCATGAAGAATTCTATGTGGAATCAATTTTTCAACTATAATAAATATATAAATATGTGAAACTGAAGACTGGAGTAATGATGCTGAAAATTCAGCTTTGCGTCACAGGAATAAATTACATTTGAAACTATATTAACATAGAAAACTGTTATTTTTAATACTAATAATTTTTCACATTATTTTTGTTTTTACAGTATTTTTGATCAAATAAATGAAGCCTTTGACGAACAAAAGAGACTTCTTTCAAAAATTGACCTCAAATTTTAGCACAGTATTGTTTATTTAATCGAAGAAACTGACTGTTTGAACAACTTGCCAGAAGTGAATCAAACTTATGGAACCACTGACAATGATTTGCAGTGACAATGCAACCCGAAGAGGTTAATTTCTAATGAGAGCTGCCGATTTCTGGCAACATTATCATTGAATTAGCAAAGATAAACTGCATGCAAATGAGTCCAGAGACTCTGCAAACCTCCAGCAACTGAATCATTGTCAGTGTGAACATACCTAATGTTCTAAGACCATTTTGCTTGTTGCATTTAAATGAGACATTGCGTCTAAAAGTTGTTCTAACTGTGTTGAACATGCAAGTTGCAAGGCAAGGAGGGACTGCAAATCTAGTGTAATCATACTTAATGGTCTAATAAAAGACATATTAAAATCTCTGCAAATGCATTGTGAATACCCAGCCCTAGTCTGATCCATAAACTAAACCCTATTTTTAAAACGTTATATTTCTTTGCCCTATTTTGGACCGAATCCTTTTTTACAACCAATTACGAGATGGTAGATTCCCACACAAGTGAAAGATGTGGCCCACGGGGGCCCACGGGGGCCCACGGGGGCCCACGGGGGTCCGCGGGAGCAGTCGCCAGGAAGACTGATGGGGTTTTCTGAATGGTGTGTCTGTGCACTTCCTGTTTGGCATGATATCAGAAAGTGGGAAGTTACTGAGTCTGCAATCGACCTTGCCAATACTGGAACAACAATCCAGCTGTGTGAGCGTACGAGACAGAGAGAGATACACATCTTAAGATATACAGCAGCCTTAGAAAGCATTTGAACACTTAAAGGAATAGTTCACCCAAAAATTAACATTTGATCAAAATTTACTTAACCTCAGACCATCCCAGATGTAGATGAGTTTGTTTCTTCATCAGAACAGATTTGGAGAAATGTAGCATTACATCACTTGCTCACCAGTGGAGCCTCTGCAGTGAATGGGTGCCGTCAGAATGAGAGTCCAAACAGCTGATAAAAACATCACAGTAATCCACAAGTAATCCACACCACTCCAGTCCATCAGTTAACATCTTGTGAAGTGAAAAGCTGCATGTTTGAAAGAAACAAATCCATCATTAGGATGTTTGAACTTCAATCCGTTGCTTAATGGAGAATGTTCCTTTCAAACACGCAGCTTTTCACTTCATAAGATGTTAATTGATGGACTGGAGTGGTGTGGATTACTTGTGGATTATTGTGATGTGTTTATCAGCTGTTTGGACTCTCATTCTGACGGCACCCATTCACTGCAGAGCATCCATTGGTGAGCAAGTGATGTAATGCTACATTTCTCCAAATCTGTTCCCATGAAGAAAAAACTCATCTACATCTGGGATGGTCTGAGGGTGAGTACATTTTCAGTTCCAATTGTTCATTTTTGGGTGAACTATTCCTTTAAGTCACACTTAAAAATGTCTAAATTTCATTAAATGCAAAATATCAAACCATTTTTTCTTTTGGTGATTTGGTGATTTTTAGTGGATGTATAAAGTCAGTTCTCCAAACAGGTGTCCTAGCAGAGTAACCACATTAACTATAAACATGTTGCACTAACATTTAACAAAGTACATTTCTCTTTATTTGAACAGTATATCTTGTGTTTCATAATTTGAAAGGTGCGTTATATTGCATTAAAATAAATGCCACTTGGTTTGACATTTGTTAAATAATTCAAAAACACTCACAAATACTTCGCAAATACTTTTTTGGACAATTTATGTCCTGTTAGAATAAATTCCTTCCCTATTTAATATTGAACATAACTACATATAAGATGGCATTTGTACACAAGTACATTTCTGGCTATGTGAAAGTCTGTGATTTCTTTAACAAGGCACTAATGTCCCCGCCGCAGTCAGTGAGATGCATTCTCGGCTCCATTCGCAGCAATCGGTCGGTCTGTCTTGCTCTAATTGTTTCCAGATTTGTGTGGGAGGTCAAGCCCCACAGTGCGCGGCCCTGCCAAGTTTATAAACACAGCAATGTTTCCAGATGGCCAGCGGCTCCAGCCTGGCTAGCAGGTTGATTGGGTGCAGAATAATAGCAGGTGGAGAACAGACAATGAATTCCTTGACACTTTAGACCACTCGCTCACACACAGTTTTTAGAAGTCGTTTTAGAAATAACCATTAGAAGCCTCCGGCGCTTCTCAGCATGGCGTTTGGCGCATGAAGATTTTCGGATTTCCTTTAACGACTCGACTTTTACTTTTAAGTTACTTCATAGATTGTGAATGCATCAATACATTGTTCATGTATTATTAACCGCTACGAATTTCATAGCTGGTGTGTACTATTAAACATGAGCATTCGTCAAATTCAAACTCAGCAAAGAATCATCAATCAAAGTTCTCAAAATGATGTTTCATTAGGCTTTTTAGATTGGCGTATTGGATTTCATGTCCTTAAAGCATGGACAATAGAATAAAAAGTTGTTTACGCAACTAAAAAAAAGTGTTCTCACTGGAGCCTTTCTTTTTAAATGTGCACTTCTGCTGAAGGAAAATTCATACAGAAGAAAATTAAACCTTCATTACCAGATTCAAAAAAGTCTGACTCATTTAAGCCTGCGGCCAATTAAAGTTGCCAGTTTCCCCACCACTTTTCTCCATTCCATGCTTTTTGGTTGACTGTAAATGCTTTAAAAACATCTAGCGTACAATTACGCAACTTTAGGTCAGGTCGAGTCATTTTTATTTGCACAGCGTTTTTAACAAACCATGTTGTTTCAAAAAATGTGCCTTAATGCCTTCAAGCCCCAAAGGAGACTTAAGAAAGAGATTTTGACAACTTGCTGGATAAAGTGTCACGTTTAATTCATGCTGCCATTTCTGGGCGTTTACTCATAAATGCACCTGGCAGCTTGAGTGACCGGTGGGCAAAAAACCCTTATTATCTTAATCTTTACATAGGTTTCTATAGGGGTTTCTATACAGAGATACATGCCCAAGTTGCTTTATTTAAACCATATTTACATGAAAAATGTACTTAATAAATTGCGCAGTATGTTCATATGAAAAATTGCGAAAATAAAATATCTTGGATAAAACGCAATGCATTAATGGGTTAAAGAAGTGCAACATTTTAAAAAGCAAATTTGATTGTTACTTCACAACATTTAAATAAACTGCAATATGCATATGCATGCATTTGCTTTGCCTGCTCAAGAAACATTTTTCTCAAATCACTATAAAAGAACTAATCAAAACGAATCAGCATAAAAAAAAAAAGAAATAATGAAATAAATAGCATGACTTCAGGTCAGTCATGTCAATGTAAAACAGTGTCACAATTTAATTCATGCAGTTTACTTAATTACTAAATGTATGTATGCGTATGTGTGTGTATATATATATATATATATATATATATATATATAATGATGGATGGATGGATGGATAGGTAGGTGGGTGAATGGAAAGAAAGAATTAAAAAGAAGTCTGAAAGTGTTTGAAAGTGTGATATAACATCTTTTTTAAAGTAGTGATTCATTGCTACGCTCATATATTCCATAAGGTATCGTATCGCATGAGAATTACATCATAACATTGTGCTGACACTGAATCTTTCACCAGTTCATCCACACAATTCCGTCATGACCGAGGATTTTTACTTTTATGTCACGTGCGTCTGGACGCCTGACGCGGCTGAACGAACACGCTTCAGACTTTGAAAGATGAGATTTTTTTATCAAGGGAAGCAGACTGCAGACGAGCAGTATCCTTCCACACGGACCCGTTTCCACAAACTCCGTCAGGAACGAGGGAATGGAAATGGAAAGAGAGGTTTGGGGAGCTCCTTTCATCGACTGTGGTGTGCTACACTTGTTTTAGCCAAAGCGCTAAACCCCCCCCCCTTTACTTCCACCTTAAATCTCCTTCTCTCACTCACCCTCTCTCTCTCTCCCGCTCTAGTAGACTCCAGATGTGCCGTGGCTCCAGTGTGGCTGACATATACAGTAAATCGGCTTCTGAGGGCTCGTCAATCTGCGGGGCACTGAGCGAATGCACGCCCCGGCCGCCCCCTCCTCACCGCCGATGCCGCGGCCTCTGCGGGAAGTTTGGAGATCCCGAGAGGGTTTGTGGACGGTGCTGACGCGGAATCAAGAACCAGAAGCCAAGGAACATTTTCAAACAGAGTCTGGGGGAGAAATGTGCACCACAAAGCAGCAGAAATCACTCACAAAAGTACCATGGTTTACTGTAGTATTTGCGCACGTCATCGTGGTATTTGTGTTAGCGCAAGCATTCATAACATGTGCTGATTATCCTTACAAGAAAGTACTATAGTGGTAGCATGGTATAAACAGGTTTTCCATTATGCTTAAGTAACAGATTATATTAATGCACTATTGTATAACAAAAAAGTAATTTTGACACTTTTTAGCATGGAACCATGTACTACAGGGTTTTTCTGGAAACATACTTCTAATAAAAATGTACTAAAGCATAGTAATACCATATTTTTTAGACAAGTACCATAGTAATACCATGTTTAGTTTACCTTTTTGTAACCTTACAAAAAGGTACTGTGTCAGTACTTGCATATATACACTATGGTAAAGACATAGTACTTCAAAACTTAATAACATTTGGACGCATACCATGCCAAATTACCAATGTAGCACCATGGTACTTTCTAGAATTTTGATTTATTTATTTGTAATATGTTCTTTGATAGTACCATATACCATTGTGCATTCATATTTTAATCAGTACCATGGTATATATCAAAGTACCATGACATTATCATTTTACCATGGTACCACCACAGTACATTTGTAAGGAACTAAGAAACATGAATTATTACACATACGGTACTGTAATCTGCACAGTTATGAATGTTTGCACTAGAAAACAC
Organism: Sinocyclocheilus anshuiensis; assembly: GCF_001515605.1. Lineage (NCBI taxonomy): Eukaryota > Metazoa > Chordata > Actinopteri > Cypriniformes > Cyprinidae > Sinocyclocheilus > Sinocyclocheilus anshuiensis. Next base: position 1,716,564 of record NW_015557091.1, on the reverse strand, counting down.
CATACATGCATAAACATACCATGGTCATGAATATGGCAATCATTCAGTAACATGGTATTATCATCTAATATTATCACTGCACTAAACATCATCACAGTATAATTTCTGTAAGGATGCTTTATAGCTATGAATCATGAATATTCATATTCCTAATTTATTTCAAACAATATTTACACCTTACTTATGTATAGAAAAATACTTAAGAGTGTGGCCAGTCAATTCTTAGGACTTTCAACACCCACTTCCAGATGTAAATCGTTCATCAGCGCATGAAAATTTAGCGTCCGCATCGTTCATTTGGTAACCTGACGCTTGTGCAGATCCAAATTCTGTTAACTCCTCCACTCCAGACGAAACGAGACGAGCCTCAGGGACAGATCAGGGTGAAAGAGTGAGAGACAGAGAAAAAAAAAAACAAATGTTCTCTTTCAAACAAGACAATAAACAGAGGGAATGAGACCGCTCGGATGTTTCAACACATCTATAAACACACTAGAGACTTCGAATTGACCAAGAATTGGGCAATGCGTCAATGGCGGGGAGAGCTGGAAAGGTTGAGAAAGAATTGTGCTGATGTTGGATAAACTTTTCAAGGAGAAGGTTAACCTAGACCTTACTCACTCGGCCAGTGACGTCTACAGAGCAGTGGATGCTCAGAACCTGTCAAATTCAAAAGCACGTCAGATGTAATTAAGGGAGTTGAGTCAGAGTTGCAGAATTAGGATTCTGTGTGTGTGCGATGGTGCGAGTGTGTGAGAGAGTTTGCATGCGTCTGGCTCTGTGATAAGAGCACTTACTCGGATTGACTCAAAGCCTGGGAAAATGAGTGGGCTGGAATGTATGAAGAAACAGCATCTGTGTGCGCACACACACACTTGCCCATATATACAGTCTACTTAGTCTACTGTACATCCAAAGTCTCTCTCTGAATATTCATGCATGCAAATTCATGTTTTTGTACCCATGACTGTGCTATAAATGAATACAACAATGGTGCGTGTGGACTGCCGCAGCTCAAACCCCGTCCTCAGAGCGTGGTTGGAGAACAGTGTCGCCAACTTCCTGTGGGATCCCTGTTCTCCATCGTACATATTTGAGGCTGTGTGAGTATTTGAGCAACCGACCCCGGCGTCAGCAAGCTGATTATTTTCACTGACCCGAGTCTGTCTCCTGTGGGGCCTCTGACGGCCTGTGTGAGTGAGAGTGAGAAAGACAGAGAGAGAGAGACAGAAAGACAGATGGTGTGAACAGAGACATGAGAGAGAGACAGAAAAGGATGAAGATCAAGGAAATGCAAAGGTGAATGAAAGAAGAGAAAAGAAAATGAATAGGAAAAGGGAATGGAAATAAAAAAGAAAGACAGAAAAGTTTTATGATACAGAACGTGTAGAGGTGAAAGAAAAAAAAGCGCAAGCGGCCGATGTGGCTCCAGTACGGCGGGCGACTCGGGCAGGTTGATGAATGTCCCAGGCTCAAGCATCGTTGCCACCCAGAGCTCGTGAGGACTGGCCACAATGACTTACAGTCTCCTGGACCAAACCACCAGCCTTCCCTCTGCTCCCAAACCATCCCATACACACACAGCCCTCCTGCCCTCTCCCTCCAATCCACAAAAACCGTGTGTCTATCCTGAGACTCTCAGGAGCATATCTCAACACCCCAGCCCTCGTAACTCACACAAACACACTGATTCTTCCTGTTCTTCCCCTCTATATATATAACACACACACACACACACACATTCAGCCACACCACAAATCTCACACACTGCTCAGTGAGGAATGTTGTTCAGCAGTGTCTGTGTGGTTGCACCATGTGATTGAGTGTTTGGTAAATACTGGAAAAGCAGCAGCAGTGATGCCTGAAGCTATGTCCTATATGCTTCATTTGATGATTTTCATGAATAAATCAGACGTTCTGCTATATGCCAGCAGTGAATGAAGCAGGTGTACTACATGAAAAATGTGGAAGAAGCTGATCGCCAACCTCTGAACGATTTCTTGATGCTGGCAAGCCGATCAAAGCATCAGGAACTGAGAGATAAAGAGATAAAGAGCAGATATCAATAACGAACTCTTCCACTGCCAGATCTACTTCCTACAGGCACGGCTGATGCTGTAAGCACATGCACTCTTAAAAATAAAGGTTTCCACAGTGATGGCGAACTAATCTGGTCCCCTGAAGAATCTTTCAATTAAAGCTCTTAAAATAAAAAAAATTTCTTAAAGTGAAGAACATTTTAATCATCTAAAGAACCTTTTCCCACCTTTTGTGGAATGGAAATGTTAAAGGTTCTTTGTAGAAAAATTGATGGCAAAAAGAACCTTTATTTTTAAGAGTGATATATGGTTCCATGAAGAAATTTTAACACCCGTAGAACCTTTCTGTTGCGCAAAAGGTTCTTTATTGGCATCTATGGTTCCATGAAGAACCTTTAACATTCATGGAATCTTTTCAATGCACAAAAGATTCTATCTGCTGGATAAATGTTCTCTAGATTATAAAATGTTCTTCACACTAAGAAATTAAATGTGTGTCTTCCACACTTTAACATTTTTGGAACCAATAAAGGTTCAAAGGTTTTGCAGTGATGCCATAGAACCATTTTTGGCTCCCCAAAGAACTTTCAGGTTCCACTATAAAGAACCTTTTGTGGAATGGAAAGGTTTCATGGATGTTCAAGGTTCTTCATGGAACCATAGATGCCAATAAAGAACCTTTATTTTTAAGAGTGGACAAAAGTTCCTTAGAACTTAAAATGTTCTTTGGGAAACCAAAAATGGTTCTTCTATGACATTCGCTGTGAAAACCCCCTTTTGGAACTTATTTTTAAGAATGTGGATGTAACAAATCATATTGTGTGTCAAAGCAGTCAGAGATGATCAAATTCAATGCTGGTCAAATTCAACAGTCTGACCTTTTCCAGGATTCAAGGATGCACGGGTTTGAAAATCGCTGGATTTGGTTGCAGTTTGCAAGGTTTTGGCCATCAAATCGATTAAAGATAATCATTTGAGTTTGAAGCAGTTAGTAGAAAGTAACATTCAACCATTCTTAGTAGGATAGATGAAATATGACTTGCTTAATGTACTGTCTAGGATAGCAATAGGATAGCAAATTTTGTTTTTAAATCATCTCTTTATCTTTAGAAATATTTCGTTCTGGATTTTCTTCAAATATTGAAGAATATCTTTACAGGCTCTGATTATTATTGTGATCGTAATAAACACTGTGGTGTTATCCTGATCTAATCTCTTTACTCATCTAGTAGATGTATCACCTCACAATGTCGCTTTGTTACCACCGTCCAGACCACAGTCCCTAACAATAAACTATTCAGCATGAATAATAGCAATTACCTCCAGCTAAGGATCCAGTTATGCTCCATTAAGATGCTTATAAAACCAGACTGTAATAGCTTGAGGAAAGCAGCACTGTCATAAACCCGACTCCCTGTTGCTCGTACAAATTGTACACCTCTCCCGGTTATTATCCCTTGGCCATGACAATCCCAATAATTTTTACTTCCATACGTGATCCTTAGCGCTGTTTAGCGCTGGCAATAAAACAAGTCATGCATACAGCCACTGATGAAAAGGAACGTGTTGGACTATTTTTGGTACCATTACAAATGCATTGTGGTGATACAGTGATGGAATCAGATCCGTACTTTTAAAACAGTGCTACTAGATGATTACCATATACATATTTCATTGTACTCCAATAATCTCAAAACAACTGGTAATACCTTCATGATAGTTTCACATAACATTGGTATCAAGGCTAGTCCATTTGGTGCTTATTTTGGCCAAGAACGGTCTACTAATACAGGTAGGGTGTGACTGACTGACATTTGGAGAGATCAATCACAATTTTTGTTTTGATTTAATGTACTCTTTGGGCGGCGTTATCTGACAGCACTGAACATTATTGAAAAAATCTCATAAAAAATATCTTTAGCTTCACAAAAAACATGCATTATAGACAAGACAAACATAATAGTAAGAAAAAAAACATAAAATTAAAGAAAATTGCAATAGTGTGAAAAATATAAAAAGAAATTATAAACACTTAAAGCCTTTATGTATAATGCGTTATAAAGGTATTCATAATGTACATTGTAATGCAATATATCTTTTCATAAATAATTGCAACCACAGTTAGAATGCATTATATATAAAGGCTTTAAGCAAAGTGTTACCAAAATGACAGATAAACATGATAAAATATAATAAATAATAAAATTATATATAAATAAAATAAAACATAATATAAATATAAATAAAAGTAAATAATTATAAAATAAATAAATAAATAAATAAAAACTACAATAATAAATAAACTTTGTGATCAATCCAAAAGTAAAACCTACTGATTGTTTCAATTTCAGAAAATGCAGTTGCACTATAGGGAATATCTAGTTTACAGTGCATGCCGTGAACTCTGACTATTCAAATATTTGATGTCACTAACCTGGACAACTTTGGCAAATCCAGCTATTAAACCTTCCTTAAAATGCTAATTTTATCAGCCTAGCATCTTAATTTCCACCTCTCAATCCTAAAATCAGTGTAGCACCATTTCAGCCAGCTGTTGCCATTTTTGTGCATGATATCAAAAAGCCATCAAAAACACTGCATGAGCATAGAACATTAATAATATAATTCTTTTTTTTTTCTTCTTTTTCTGATTAGCTCACAAACAAGTATTCTGTATCTGTCACACATGACTATTCGCACAGACCCATTTCCGGAGCGACTGTGGGGGGTAAATGGCTTTACGCAGCGCCTGATAGTGACTCAGAATCATCTGACAGCACAGAGCAGTCGTTCAAAGGCGGCTTTGATGGTAAAGCTGCACTCTCTCTTGTTCTCTCCCCCCTCCAAGCACATCTCCTCTGCCCTTTCTGTGACTTCTCCTCACCCCTTCACCCCCAGCACACATGCATTCCACACTGCATGCTGTGAAAAGCAGGCCTGTTGTGTGGCACAGCCCTGGCGGCAGACTCTGTCACATTTACAAGCCGCTCCGCCGGCCCCCACTGTGAGCCCGTCTCCAAGCCCCTGCTCCCAAATGACCTATAAAACACTTGCCTCTCACACCAACCTAACCTTAACAGCTTGCCATGAGCTCTCTAATTGTGCCATTGAGAGCTAAATGTGCTCTTTTGTGATGGTCGGCCATTAGATCATGACGACTAATTGGCTGCCTGTATCTCTTTCCACTGTGCTGGATGCGAAATGGTAAAAATGGAATTTACTGCACCAATGATTTGCACAGTGTCTGGGGTGTATGTGGAAGTCGGTGTAATAGCGTTTTTGTTTAATGGATTGCGGATATGTAACCGTGACATATGTGTGATCTACCAAGTGCTGGTGTTGGCTGAGAATACCTTAGAAAACAAAAAGTAAGAGATTACAATGTTAAAATACACCTATTGAATAGCTACAGTTAGCTATTATATATATATATATATATATATATACACACACACACACCAACACAGTGCTGGGTAGTAACTGATTACATGTAATCTGGATTAAGTAATCAGATTCCAAAAATTAAGCACTTGTAATTAGATTATATTACATTTTAAAATACTTGTAATCAGACTACAGTTACTTTTTTATTGATTACATGATTGCATATTATTCACATAATAGCAATAAATTATTCATAAGAAATTCAATTAAAATAACCAACCCCAGTTTGGGAAACCTTGACGTATAATGTTTAATGCACTTCATGTTGTTAATAAAGTTAGGTCAAAAGTAATCTAAAAGTAATCAAATGTAGTCCAATGATATTACCAAAAATGTGTAATGTAATGGATTACGTTACAAACTACAACTTTTGTTGTGTTATTTGGAATCTGTAATAGATTACAATTTGCATATGCTAAATGCATGAAAATAAGTGTAAATATACAGTAACTAAAATTATTTGTAGTTTCGGTGTACATAAACAAATATAGAAACACGTTTTTAAAAAGTTGTGCTTGCACCAGCATTCTCAGGGGTCAAAGGTTAAATGCTAAGAGCTCACAGAAATTCCAATAGGTGATCTTCTTAACCCATGATTTACAACACACCAAGACACTTTACACATTCACTAAATAAATAACAATTGCAGAGAGCAGCTAGCAAAATAAGATCATCTGCCACTAACAGGAACAGCGTATCCGTATCATATATTACAATAAAAAACAGTTAGTATTTACAAGAAAATATGCACTATAAAGGGCAAAAATTCTGACGCTGATAGCCTAGCAACCAACCAGGACACTCTATCAACAGCCTAGCAACTACCAAGAACACCCTAGCAACCCCCTGACAACACACTAGAAACTACTCAGACAGGCAACCGTAAATTTTCTTTAAAATAAGTCAAAATATAGGTATAATAAATTGTATACATAAATTGCAAATTACAAATTGTAAACAAAAGTATAAGTGTAAGAAATAATCTTTGAGAGTCACATCATTAAACTATAAAACTAAAGACACAATACTACCTTTCTTACAATAACCTTCAATGATGGCTGATAGGACGAATAGCTGCAAAATCACATCTTGTACATTTTTAAAACATGTACTTTAGTTGTTGTGAAACTAAAACACTAAAATTGGAATCACAGTCCTTCTAAGAAACAGCACTGAGAGAAAACACTCAAGTAGCAATTGAGTTCAAGTAGGAAAGAGGTTACAGCAGACGGGCCTCTGGATTACAATTACTATACTGGCTGTGTATTTGCTTCTTAAGATAAAAGCTGCAAAAATATCATTCCCAGAACCGAGTGAGAGAACATTGCTTTAAGCAATCCGAATGACATTTGGACAACAAAACTGGCAAAAAATCCCACTGAAGGAGTGACCTGAACAATATACCAGACTGGGGGTTGGACTCTTGATTTGGACCAATAATTATCCACAACAACCCAAAACAACCTAGCAACCATCCAGAACACCCTAGCGACCCCCTGACAACCACCTCTAGCTTCATGGTGGAGTTCTGCATGGGGAAGCACACATAGGCACACATTGCCTATAGGCGGGTTTATGATGTGCGTAGTTAATAGATTGCACTAACATTAGGCTACCTTTAGCCTTTACCTTTACACTGGATTTGGTTCACCCTCTGCCTATGGGTAAATATATAAAGCTTTAAATGCTTTGTTTGTAAGAAAACAAGCATACATGTAAAAATCTATGAGTCACATTATTTAAAGGGGTCATATGATGCTGCTAAAAAGAACATTATTTTGTGTATTTGGTGTACTGAAATGTTTAAGCGGTTTAAGGTTCAAAAAATACATTATTTTCCACATACTGTATTCCACATTATTGTTTCTCCTCTATGCCCCGCCTTTCTGAAACGTGTCGATTTTTACAAAGCTCATCATTCTGAAAAAGCGAGGTGTGCTCTGATTGGCCAGCTATCCAGTGCGTTATGATTGGCCGAATTCCTCAAGCGTGTGACGGAAATGTTACGTCCCTTACCATATTGTGATGCCTGCGGCAACCACATGTGACGACCCCGGGCTGGACTCCGCTTCGTCCACGGTGAAAGCCGATCCGGTGATCGACAGCGCGAAGTTGAAGTATTTCCTCAGCGACCAGCACGGTAGTAGCAAAGTAGTTTCGCTTTCACAACGAAGCACACAGCGCCTTCACGACATGGCGTCGGCAACAACAATACTACAGCGAGAATAAAAGTTACGCCTTCTTTCTTTGTGTGAACATTTGGGCAGCGTTATGCAAATCTTCCCACATCGTGATGTAGACATGTGGGGGCGTGTTAGAACGAGCCGTTTTAGGTAGGTGTGGCTGACTCTGAACTTTTATAAAGAATATCTCTTTGGATTTGAGACTTTAGTCTTTGCAACTTTACAGATCTTCTTTATGCACCAAGAGCTTGTAACACTCCAAAGAGAAAGGAAAAATTGAAATCGCATCATATGACCCCTTTAACTAAAACTAAACATATAAGATCCCTAAGCATTCGTTCAGGTAATATAACAAGGCTGTTTGACCTTTATACAAATGCACACATAGTGAAAGACATTATAATGTGACTCAGCCACAGAGAGAGCAAAGGGGCACAACGTGACATAAAAATGAAGTGTATAAGAACAAGTAATGACCACGCAGGCAGAGCTGAAATCGACCGATTCCTTTCATAGTCATCCAGCTCGCAGCGGCTCAGTGTCAGGTCCTCATTCATAATTACAGGCTATTTAGATTTTTAGGTGCAACTTCAGCAAGAACTTGCGCCAAAGCTTTGTTCTTATCTGACTTTGAAAAACCAAGAGAGGCAGAGACAAATTTTCTTTCTCTTCTGTATTTATAAGGTTTCTGCTTTAACTCCAGAAGTTCCACTGAGTTTAAAAACTGAAGTGTATCTTGTTCACGTACTGTAGAAATTCAAATGCATATAAACTGTACCTTCAGAGACACATCAATTTATGGTCTGGTGCAAATTCATCTGTAAATTAGACAAATGATATTGATGCTAACATAGACAGATTGTGTGTGACATACAGCATAACAGAAATTATAATTCAGACTACATGCAACAAGAATAAAAATGTGTTATGTATGGTAAATTATTGGCTGAGATTATTATGTATATAAAAAATTTATTTTTTACAACCATATATAAATGATAATTACAATTGTTAACTACATTACTCACAGAAGCCTGTATTTAATTATTATATTAATATATATACAATTATATATAAAAATATAAAATATATATATAAATTATATTAAATATATATCATATAAACATGTATATTACATAATATTATAGATATTTTTATATTAAAAAATTAACTTATTGTAAATATATTACGTTATTTATATATAACAAATTATTATATGTCAAATAAATCATTTTGCCACTGTCCCACATTAACATAATATTACTCACAGAAGATGATATATGTCATAAATATTATTCAAAATGATTAAAATAGTAATTAAAATGAAAATAAGTTAAATATATCTAAAATGAATGTATTAAAAATAATATATATGTGATATCAAATTAAAACTCAATGAATTAAAATTAAAACAAGTTAAATTTATTTAAATTATACATATTACATACATTTTTATACATGTACAATAAATAAATTTGGCACTGCTCCACATGGGTCCAATGTGTAATCAGAGTCCTGAAACAAAACCGGTTGAAAAGCACTGTAATCCTACATTACAGTAAATCCTATGAAGTCATAACAGGAGAGAAGTTGCTATCTCAGATTCTTGGATCTCGTTTAAAAGCTTTCACAGATGGAAATCATTGGATTTCTGAAAGTGTGTCAATAGTTTTATAATACATCCCAAGGTTCCTGTACAACACCTGTAGTATTCCTTCACATCTGTCAGTACTAGCATGAGTATTATGGTCAGCGTTCTTAAAATAGATATCACATTCCATTATAACCAGGTTAACACTCAAACTTTAGGTGATGTAGGAGGTCTCGCTCACTTTTAACTGGTTATCGCATCTGATGACTATAATAGAGAGACTTTCAAACATACTGGATGCCCACTTGTCCTAGTAAGCAGCGCTTAGACTGGATGAGAACTATTGTATGAGGATTAATGGAAACCAGATGTTGCGCTTGTGTCCTCAGAATGAATGGCTCTATTGGGAAAGCAGGCAGAGTCTCATGGGACATTCCATACAGCGGCTCAGACGATTGGTTCGCATTGAAACAACAAGGCCAAGGTAAACGCTGATTTGAAGGAAGGTTTTGTGTGTGTGTGTGTGTGTGTGTGTGTGTGTATTTTGGGGGGAGAATTTAGTCTTGGACGGCAGAGCCTAAAATAAATCGTTAGGGCTAAAGGAGGAGCTTAGCTCATCCTCTAAGGAAAACAGAAACTTTCGCAAATGACTGACTTGCATGATGACTGTGGCGCCAGGCAAGTGCAGACTGCTGCCCACTTTCTGAGGCTTCATGGGAAACGGGGAGTATCGGGGGAGCCAAACTGTTTTTGCACTGATGTCACAGAGCGCTGCAGCATAATTTGCCCTTTTCAGCACATTGTTCTAAAACTCACTTTCTACATCAATGTGCCTGAATTCACTGTTACCGCACTGCGGCGAAAGACCTGCTTTTACTGGCCAGAGCTGCTGTGAGAGCACAGAGTATCTGATGATATAAACGCCACACATCCTGCTCAGCTAAATCAATGTAAAAATATAAGTATTAGATTAAAAACTTGAAAAGAAAAAAATTGTGCATCACAATAGGATTTTTTATTTTATTTTTTTAGTCAGTTAAGTCAACTATGTTTGTATATATGCATGCATAAAAACTTTTTAAACAAGTAGAAGTATAAGCTATATGGAAAGAAATTCTGCATATACAGTGGGTACGGAAAGTATTCAGACCCCCTTAAATTTTTTTCCGTACCCACTGTATATATATATATATATATATATATACATATGCATAATCTCAGAATAACATATAGTTCAATACCATTAATATATCAGACCAGAGAAAGACTGTAACGTCACAGCCTAATTGGGTTTGGAGCTACTTGGCTCTCTTTACAAATGAGGTGTGGGGCCGTCCAGACACAGGAAACTGACCCAGACCCAGACCCAAAACGTGCCCTCAGACATGACTGATGCACTAACTCCTCCTAATCTGACCTCTTGCAAGTTTCTTTCAGTCTTAAAATACAAACAAAAATATTGTGTCCACAAGGAGAGAATCTAGTCTGGACATCATTTATAAAGCACACATAAAATGTGACATTAGAGCAGGCTGTGAGCCTAGAGTTTGAGAATATACAATGGCCACAAACAGTATTTGTACATTAAAATCACAGTTAAAAATGTATTAACATATGAAATCCCAATTCCGTCTAGCAATAAAAATGTAAAAAAAAAAAAAAAAATGTAACTGACTTTTTTCTCAAAATATGTGAGTTTATATCTCACAATTGCAAGTTGTAAAGTACAAGTAAAACATGTTACAAAAAGGCATATTAAGTTTTAAAACAACTTATTGTTCAAAATGAAACTATTTAAGTGTAAGATGGTAACAAACTCTGATTTTTTAGCTTCAGACTTTGATTCCATCTAGTCGGGGGAGATCAAACATGTTTGATATTTTGAGCCGATTTTAGAACACCTATTGTTTTCATTTATGATGCGTCTCCAGCAACAAAGCACATGTTTCTGCATGAGTTTGTTGTGATCGGAACAACTTTAAAGTCTGGTAGTGTGTGATCCTCAGTCATTCAGTGTATGATGGCAGTTTTTCCTCTGTGACTATAAAGTCCGTAAATGTATGATGTTTTGTTTTAGTGTTTTAAAATCTCTTCAGATTTTAAAAGTCGTGTAGTGTATTCCAGCCTTAAACTGCATGATTGTAATAAATTCATAAAACAAATTCATCATTAGGATGTTTTTAACAGCAAACTGTTGCATCCAGCTAAATTATGGATAGAATCCTCTATCCACAATTTTGCTCACTCCAGTGGAAAAGTCTCATTCTCCAGAAATATTTGACTGGGTTCAAGCTCAGGCTCTGGCTGGGCCACTCAAGGACATTCACAGAGTTGTCTATAATTGACTCTTTCTGTGTGCTTAGGGTCATTGTCCTGTTGGAAGATGAACCTTCTGCTCAGTCTGAGGTTCTGAATGCTCTGGGCTGGGTTTTCATTAAGGCTATCTCAATATTTTGGTGCATTGAGCTTTTCTTCTACTCTGATGAGTCCCTCAGTCCCTGCCGCTGAAAAACACTCCCACAGCATGAGACTGCTACCATCACACTTTACGGGTATGAGTACTTATGCAATGGAATCATTTAAGTTTTTTATTTTTAATAAATTTACAAAGATGTTAAAAAAACAGTTTTTTGCTTTACCCTTATGGTGTATGGAGTGTAGATTGATGTGGAAAAAAAGTAATTTAAAGCAGTTTAATATAAGGCAGCAACATAACAAAATGTGAAAAAAATTAAGGGGTATGAATACTTTTGCAAGGCACTGTAGCTTTTCACTTCACAAGATGTTAATTGATGGACTGGAGTGGTGTGGATTATTGTGATGTTTTTATCAGCTGTTTGGACTCTCATTCTGACGGCACCCATTCACTGGAGAGGATCCATTGGTGAGCAAGTGATGTGATGCTAAATTTCTAAAAATCTGTTCTGATGAAGAAACAAAGTCATCTACATCTTGGATTGCCTGAGGGTGAGAACATTTTCAGCAAATCTTCATTTTTTGGGTGAACTATTCCTTTAATGTGATGAACTACACCTGTGGTTACTCTGTGTGAACTTTAGGAGAAGTGACGTCACACATCCACTAAATCATCAAAACACCAGCTGATTAACAGACACTGAGAAAAAATATGAAGAAATATGAGAAGAAAAGCTCTTTGCAGATGCCATTCATACATTTTAAGTGGTTTAACTGTCAAAATACTTTTTCGGGCCATTGTGTAAGAGAAACAAAAGAAACATCCAGCATTCAGAGAGGAATTATTCGTTTTATTTTTGGCTAATCTTGTTGCATAATTATCCTACATTCTGACAGTTGGCTTTCTGACTCGGCATTCGCGCTAATCTGTTATTCAGAAGAGTTACAATTACACCCCATTGATTAGAAAGATCCGACGCTCGGAGCACCTCTTCCTAACGCCACGTCCTGTGCCTGTCCGAGCCCCGTGAGCACAAAAGCCGCGATCTAAATCGAGCCGCGGCTCTCAGAGCAACAATAGCTGGAAAGAAGGAGTGTGACGGAGCTTTTCCTCTGACAGAGGTGCAGACGGCCCTGTTTTGTAAGCACAGAGGTGGAGGGGAACGGACGCACACAACGCCTTTGCTTTAGGTACAGTCTCGGAGCCCGGGGCCCCTCCTCCTGTTCGACTGGCGCCAGTACTCAATGGGCCCTGCACTTTGATTATTTGTGTTAACAGTTAATTTAGCACCACAGACACATGTGCCAAAGCTGCCTTCACTTCCTCATGCATCACTAACAAATGTGACTTTTATGAGTTCTTTTGCACAAAACCAGACACCCCCACTACTTCCCCGCACACACACATAGCTCACGCTTGCTGGCGTCGCTCATAACCACTTTGCCGACCGACAACTGCTTTTAACTCACATACACAAACACACACAGACTTGGTGCTAATTGCTTCCACATCTTGTGTGAGGAGTTATTTCTGGCTCCTCTGTTCCCAGTTTGCATGATCAGGGATACATTTCATGTCAGAGCAGAGCTGGGTTAGGAAGCAAAAAACCTTCTGATGCCTTTAATCTATGTTTGCTTCCATGCAAGGATAAAGAAACAGTACAATTGTTTGCTTGGCATACTCGAGTTTAGCATCAGTGTGGCTTTTCATTATCTTTTGGCTGTTGACTGTGGAATAACTGGTTTTATATATAACATTTTTTACATTTTCAGAAGAAAATATATAGTGAAATATATATATATATATATATATATATATATATATTATGCATGAAAATATTGCACTTAATTATGTTGCCTTCAATTTTTTATCCAAATGTATATATGCCCTGAATGCAATTTAGGTCAGTTTGTAAAATTGAATAATAATAATAAAATCTATATAAATTCACAGAGAGTGAACATCTCTCATTCATTAAATGGCTGATTAAAATCATGCATATGAAATAATTCATTCTTGATGAATGGTGAAGTGGGGTGTATGGGTCACTCATCATAAATTCAGTTGAAATTGTTGCCCAAACATGGAATAAGAGTGAGAGGTAAAGCAAGCACAATCTGCATGGACACGTCTGGATGACGCTGTAGTTGGACATTGACAGTGCTGAGAAAGACCTAACTGGCCGCACACATGAGCTCATGCCAGAGCTATGCTGCGTCTCAAGGCCGCAGGAGCCTCTGAAACATCCTGACTCCACTCACGCTCCGTTTCTCGTCTGCGCCGAGACTAGCTCCGTCCCCTCCAAAGGTGAGGAACGTCATCCAAAACCTCAGAGGAAACACCACTGCGGCCACTTTTCTACTTTTCAAAACACAGAAAACTGACATGCTTTCATTAGTCTTTCGAGAGTAAACAGAGTGATGAACGATGAATGAAATCTAATACCGTTACTGATACATACAGCCAATATGCACCAATAAAAACCACAAATTCGATGACTCTCCATCATTTGATGGCCCCTAGAAAGATTGACCTGTTGTGGATGTTTATGGGGCAAAGCTTCCAATCAACCTTTAGGCCAAAAAAATTCACGCCTGCTCTTTGACTATGATTCTGGATTGCCCTTGTTCGGATCTGTTCGCTTATCATTGTAAACAATTGTATATAATAATATTCTGGGGAGGTAGGGAGACCGACACCATTTTTGTTGGAACCTTGTTTTTTTGATTGTTCTTGGATAGGAAGTTAGGGAAGTAATTGTATTTTATTTTTATTTTATTTTGTGAACTAGGGAATTTAGAGGTTTGTATATTAGTTGTTTTCTGTTTGTTATTTTGGCCTTGTCGGCTCCTGAAGCTAAAATTCCCCCTCTTGTACTGTAAAATCATTGTTTAATTAAAATACTGTTCATTCGTTTTCAAAAACTCCTCCGTGTCCTCGTACTCCTTCATGTTGCGCCTTCACCCTAGACGGGGCGTAACACAAATAAACATGCGAATATTTGACTCATGTATTAAAGCACACAGTACCACTGAACATACATCATTTGTGCTTTTGCATCATGGCAAACCTCAATACTCAAGGGCCTACACATAAACATGAAGTTCAAGCAGTAACAGGGTTGGGCACTATTCAATATTAAATTGACAATTAAGCGCACTGAATGTTTTTAAAATTCCAATTCAGTTAAAGGCAACTTTTTTCAGATTTTTGCCCCAATTTACAGTCTAAGAAGTCTGCCTGCAGGTCTTGAAAAATAATGCTGGGTATGATGGACACAGACTCTGATTATTTAACTATAGACTATGATTTCATCCAGTCAGAGGAAATCAAACATATTTGATATTTTGAGTCACTTTTAGAACACATATATTCGTTTAAGGTAGCAAATGGAATGCAATTCGAATTTGAATTTAAAGGGGTCATATGATGTTGCTAAAAAGATCATTATTTTGTGTATTTGGTATAATGAAATGTGTTTATGCGGTTTAAGGTTCAAAAAACACATTATTTTCCACATACTGTGCA
>NW_015557091.1:1682223-1700750 GCF_001515605.1 Sinocyclocheilus anshuiensis | reverse complement strand
TCACAACGAAACACAGCGCCTTCACGACATGGCGGCGGCAGCAACAACAATACTACAGCGAGAATAAAAGTTACACCTTCTTTCTTTGCGTGAACATTTGGGCGGCGTTATGCAAATCTTCCCACATCGTGACGTAGACATGTGGGGGCGTGTTAGAACGAACCGTTTTAGGTAGGCGTGGTTGACTCTTAACTTTTATAAAGAATATCTCTTTGGATTTGAGACTTTAGTCTTTGCAACTTTACAGGTCTTCTTTATGCACCAAGAGCTTGTAACACTCCAAAGAGAAAGGAAAAATTGAAATCGCATCATATGACCCCTTTAAATAAGTGGTAATTCACAAGAAATAAATGGGTGTAATATTTAACTAGAAAAAGAAGGTTCATCAAGCAAACTTTAAATTATGGCTTGCCTGAAAGTGTAAATAAGTTTAAAAGGTTTGAAGGTTTTATAGGCCAAATGGATATAAACAAACAAACAGAAATGTACAAAAAATGCATTGACCAAGCTGAAAGAACACTTCATTTTGCAGAATGCCCTTGCCTCTTGAATTTCTTCGAATTGTAATTCAGTAAAATCCACCAGAAACACCAAGGTCACACTTTTGAATGTGTGAATGGATAAAATATATAACTTGACACCTAAGTTAAGAAGGTTCTAGCCTCTTAAAGGAAGTGGAATGCATTCACTGAAGCTCTAATGCTCAAGTCATGCAAAGTGATATTGTCTGTATCAGGGCTTCACAGGTTGACAGGTTCATGTCCCTTATTCTCACTGCCTCCTCTTTCCTTCCCGGTATTGTCCTACATCCTGTGGACTACTTCTGCAGCCTGTGCCACAACAGCACCAACAGGGACCAACTGTCTTTACAGCCAGTCTGTCACCACAACATTTGTCCGCTAGCCCGACCTCTGCAGGTTTACGGCTGTTCCACTGGAGCCTGTGAAGAATGGCCAGTTATCGAGGCACTGGAAGTCCCATTCTGGTCTCCAATGCGGTTGATTGGGAACCTCTTGGAACACAACAATCCGCCATCATTCAGGTGTAATATTTAAGTTTAATTTAAAACTACATCCAGGTAAATTTATGATCCAAGCATCAATTTTGCAAAAATATTGTTAGGCGCCGATTATAATGGAACGCAAGTTGCCAGAAGGTGCACTATGCCAAGTATCAGTGCAAAGTTTTCTCATTCAGTTCGACTACTGTCATGATGCAGCAAGAGTTTGAAGGGAATCTTACTGTGCAATTTAGTTATAGTAGTAAAAAGTTATAGGTCACCTGTAAATAAATAATTCTGGTATCACTTTATTTTATAGTGTCCTTGTTAGACGTCACATGTACTTACTAAAGTAATAACAATAAATTGTGCATAACTACATGCAACTAACCCTCATCCTAACTTTAACCATACAGTAAGTAGTTAATTGATATTACTCAGCACTTAAATGTCATGTAATTGCTTAATTAATTACATATAATCACACAGTAACAAGGACACCATAAAATAAAGTGTAATCAAATTCTATTTTTATCTATATACTGAAAGAAATTGATTCAGAAATGATTTTCACTTAGTTAACTGCTAGTAAATTTCAAAATACTTACAGAAATTACAAGTAATGTTAAATTAAATGTGAAATTTTGATGTAGATGACATTTCCTTGTAATAGGTTTCAGGTTTTCTTAAAAAATTGCTTTTCTTGTTTATTATGTAGAACTTTGAAAAATAATTTCTTACAGTGTACAATAGAAGTCAATGTTGTTTGGTTCTCAATGTTCTTCAGAATATCTACTTTTGTGTTCCACCACAAGTCAGTCAGTCATACAGGTTTGAAATGACATGAGAGTGAGTTAATGATCACACATTTTCATTTTTGGGTGAACTATCCCTTTAAAGTTAGTTAAAATATTTAGTTAGTTACCTGAATAAAAACATAATGGCTTTAATGGCACAATCATATTCTTCAAAATATATTGTGTGTGTGTGTGTGTGTGTGTGTGTTTTTTACTACAAGAAAGTCTGTCATACAGGTTTGGAACGACATGACGGCATGATTAAATGATGACAGAGAAAGTACATTCAGGCCATGCACACTACATAGTTATCCTGATGATTTTTATGACTAGCGACAGTGCATTTCTGCAGTCTTGCTTTTGACAAAAGCACAGCACAATGTCATTTGATGGCTCAGTCTTGCGTTGAGCTTTATCAAAAGCATTTCGAATTGACTTGACGTGCCGGTCCATTTGTCTGTCATGCCTCACAAAAGACAAACTGCTGATATCGACACCAAAAAATGTTTCATGTACTAATAGCGAACATTACCAAAAGATTTACTGACTCTCTCCGCTTTAAAAGGCCCTGTGTGTAAAATAAGGTCAAACAAACTGTAAGTAGCCGGGTCTGATTCGACATACACAGCTCCAGAAAATATATGGCACCAGATTTGAGGTTTCAAAAGAGACGTTAACAGCAATTCTACTGGCGACAAATGCTATTACTGATGGCACCAGGAGACGGATTACAGCCTGCAGGGCTAGTGAGAGTGACGCTTTGCGGCCGTAGCTACATCTGGGATTGCGTTTAAATTTCCTTAAACACTGCGCAAGAAGCCAAAATTCTTTTAATTTAAGAGCAATTAAGTGGATCAGAGCCCCGTTCCCACCCCGTCCCACTTTCCTTGCTTCCCCTTCTCTCCGTTTTCACCCTTGTTTTATTAGCTATTTCCTCCCTTCCAGCAGCAGCGTGAATGCTCACTATTCCCTAAAAAAAGAGCACACTTTCTAACGCTTACATTAGGCTACATAAACACACACAGACAAACACACAGGAAGACCACCGGGACGAGGAGGGACCGAGGCCGGCCTCCCCAGCAGAACTGAAGCGCTCTGAGCCGGCTGTGTTGCTCCATTTATGGGCGGTAATTAAAAACATCCCGCGGTAATTTAATAGCGCTCACAAGCCAGAGACACAAAGTCTGCTGGCTTTGCCCTCTGAATAAATAACTTGGAATGGGATCCGTATACAGCTTATTTGTTCTTCTCCTTTCTCCTCAGCATGAATATATATTTTATTTGCCTTGTTGCATTTACTGACAAAGAGAAACTTCAGGACAAAAAGTTTTCGGGCAACACTTCATAATAACTTTATGATAACTTAGCATTCAGTCATCATGCATTATTAACAGACCAATTAATTCACATTCAAATATTAAGGTCAAGAAAGTTTGAATTGCACAAATGCATATAAAAAACATAAGTATATTCATTTAGTAAACATTTGTTATAAAACTACACATAATGCATATATATATATACACACACACACACACACAAGTATATGTTTAACAAATATATAATAGATCTATCTATCTATCTATCGATCTATCAGCATTATCAATATGCATTACATATACATTTAACAAATACATACTAGATATACTATATATATATATATGCTAAAAATAGAACATTTTGTACAGTACTTAATGAAAGTTAATTCAATTAAATGAAACTTTATTTCTATTGCACTTTTCACAATATATTGCCTCAAAGCAGATTCACAAAAAAATTGTTTAAATGTTATCATTGTACATATAACACACTATCTATCTATCTATCTAATACATGCTATATATACACACACACACATACACATTTATATATGTCTATATTTTTTTTCTGACCTAATGAAAGCTATTATAAAGCATTGTTCTGTCCCACACTATCCAAACACATTATTTAATATTTGTTACTCCATCAATTTTAACAATGCTATCAACTTTAGGCTGCACTGCTTTATTGTTCTTATACAAGCATCATGCCTGCAGCTTCATATTGATTACATTGTGATGTCACAGTCTTGATGTCATGGTTTACTTTGCAGCTCAGCAGAGCATTGAGTAAACACACATCAGACTGTCTCCAGCAGATATTTACAATTGCATCTCATCAGTCAGGAGTGAGAACAGGCGACAGGGGGAGTTGAGAAAAACCACACATGATTTCAATCTGCCAGAGGTTCTCACACTCAGAAAAGAGCAGTCATGCATATTAGCAAGTCTGAGCAAACTTCTGATACTGTACAAGTCTACTTGCTGTCAGTTTGGCACTGACAACGCTTTATAATGACTTTCATTAAGCATTATATAATGCTAAAAAAGATATGTAGTTCATGCATATTTATAGAGAAGTTGAGATAACGAAATGCAATGTCAATAATCAAATGTAATAAAAAAATCTAATAGATTATATAAAAGTATACATATATATATACACATACATATAATACATTACATAACAAAAAAATGTAATAATTTTACTATGGTAGTTTAAGATTTATAATTTTACTATGGTACTGTATATGAAAAAGGTTTAATTTCTAACAATTTGAATGTGCTTTAACTATCTCTTGAAATGCAATAATGTAATACAACAGTTATAATGCAATACTGTTCATCAATGCCATTACTAACAAAAACATGCTAAAGCTATAATGGCACATGCCCAAAAACATGATTGTACCAATGCATTCTATTTGTCAAACATGTATTGTTTTGTATTGTACAACATGCAACTCAATTACAATAAAAAAGCACCAGATATTACCATGTTTTTAGACATGCACCATGGTCATCTTTAAAGTAAAGTGTAAATATCACTGAAAGTATTAAAGAAGTTATCTTTTTTATATTTAAAAGCAATTCTGTCACACTAACTTAAAAGACTGCTTGCGCCAATGAAAATGAATCATTCAGGCACATGACTTCTTGGTCACACTTGCCATACAAGCTTAATGACAGAGCAATTCAGTTAACATCTGACAGACATAAGGTTCTTTATTTAATAAGGGACTTTTCCTCTCTCAGTAGCGATTCATTCAGGATGAAAAGTCCCCTTGGACAGAGACAAACCGCTTACAAGGGTTGAGGATAATGCTCCAATTATACACCGCCTGAGACACAAAGACACCATAACATGGCCAAGAGCAACAGCTCTGGTTCCCGCTCTGCCGTCGGCTTTACCTTTGGCAAGGTCAATAAAGCATGTCTTTTTTGGAAACCTACAAATAATGCATTGCTGCAGCACTGGGCTGCAACCGCAGATGCAAAGTCATGGCAGTGCACTCTAGTGATCACAGAAGATACTGCATGCACAGAAGCTCCTTGTGAATTAGAAGCAGATGAATGAACCTCAAGGCTGTGCATATAGCGCCTCCTTGTGACACGCTTAAAAAGTCAAAGCGTTTGATCATTGTAATTCCTGCAGGGTGTTGCACTGAGCAAGGGTAATGATGTGAGTTTTTCTCAACCTTGGTCCATGCAGGAATGGATCAAAGAACACAGACGTGTTTCGTTGATCTTGACAGACAGATCAATAAAACTCGAGATTAAAATGCACTAGCAGCTCTCCTGCAGCATATTCACAAAACACATTCACATCTGAAAGAGGATCTAAGCGTAGAGAAAGAACGCTCAGGCATTGCATTACGCTCTTTCTAGATGTCATTTTTATCCTGAGGTCATGCTGAAACATCTATAATAGCCTTCATTAGACATTCCTCATCAACCACAGCGGCACACAGCACAAAAGAAGATATTAGGAAGAATGGTGGTAACCAAACAGTTGACGGTAGCCATGGACTTCCATAGTATTTTGTCCATACTATGGAAGTCAATGGCTACCGTCAACAGTTCGGTTCCCAACATGATTTAAAATGTATTTTTTTGTGTTCAACAGAAGAAAGAAACTCATACAGGTTTGGAACAACTTGAAGGAGAGTAAAAGATGAGAGAATTTTAATTTTTGGGTGAACTATCCCGTTAAGTCACATTTAACCCTCTTGTTGTGTTCCGGTCATTTTGGCCTGAAGAGGATTTACTTTTTCTCGAAAATGCTAATGTTGTCACATTGGACTAAAACTACTTTAACAGCTTCCCAAAAAAAAAATCTTGGACAATTTTTTACTTATTTAGGATTTTTTTCCCCACCTTGTTACACTTGTGGTGTACCTGGTCAAAAAATATCCAGCCTACAAAAATTGCTTATAAATTTCTTATGCCGTATTATTACCAAATATTGGAATCAAGTCTTTTTATCAATTTGTTTTCGTTCAATTAACATGGGTTTTGTATTGCTTTTCCGAACTGAATGATCAAAGAGCCCATTGATCTGAGCTTATCTCAGTTACTAAGTGAATATTTCCAAAATTATCCATAAATATTGCTTTTTTCACTCAAAAACTGAGGTGCCTATGCTCAGATCAGTGAGGCAAATGATCAATCAGTTCCAAAAAGATGTCCAGCACAGCACAAGGCTTAAAAGCGTCTGGGGGGGGGGATGTCATTGCAATATAGCAAACATATCAAAGCAAGTGACATCTGTGCTCAAATCCTGCAGAAGCTTTTCTCAGAATTTCCCCTTTTTGAGGCATTTGGCGACTAGTCTCAAGGTCATCTTTAGTGGTTGTATTCTAGACATCCAGAAAGTGTCCAAATTCTTTAAATGTATTCATTTTGAACCATTTATCAAGTTTAATAACTTCTTTTCATAAAATGTTTTCATTCAATTTATCTAATTCACTGACATTCAGGCATTTTTACTGTGGCTTAAGTGGCCAAATAATTTACGGCTGTGTGTTGTCAGGCTTGTGATTTTAGTTAAGAGAAAGAAATACAACCTACGATGTGGCTGAGCTTCTCAACACACAAGAATTTATGTGAAATGTATTTCAAATGTCTTAGGTTCTACAATTTTCCAGATAAATCTGTAGAAAAGAGCATCTTACAAGACCCCTTAGTGGAAACCAAATCAATGTTTAATGGACAGGGAATATAAAATGTATGAGACAATGTTTCCACTGGCAGACAGGTCTCTTCTGTCATGTCCAATGATGGACCAAAGGCCTAAAACCACAAGGACGAGACGATGTGATGCATTTCCCAATTAAACGGAGCAATTCAACAAGAAAAATATGAAGGACTTTAGGACTTGAATTTATCCATAACGATTAGATCATAAAAAGTGGCTCTATGCACTTATGAACTGACCACAAAAACACCAGAAAAAGTGCATTAAAGGGTTAATTCACCAAAAAAAAAAAAAAAAAAGAAAGTTCTGCCATCATTCACTCGCCCTCGTGTCATGTAAACCCATACGACTTTATATACTCTTCAAAACACAAGTTAAGATATTTTTTATGAAACCTGAGAGCTTTCTGTCTCCAATGAAAGTCCAAAACTTAACCATTTAGCATTCCTGTAAAATGTGCCTAAAACACTTAAAAAAGGCAAACCCAAATTAAATTGCATGCTGTTCTTGAACCATTTGGAGTATGTGCATGGTTTTTGGTATCTTTCAAAAGGTGACACTCTGAGGTATGTTCCTAAACAGAACAAACCTCAGAATCACTGCAAGTCTTACTGGTATTGAGTAACAGAACTTTGAACACACTGAAAAAAGAAAAAAAAAAGAAAAACATTCCGCCAACATTTTTTTTAAAACAGATGCCTGCTGATGACTATAGCTGGAAAACACAATGGGATCACAGCATGAAGCCTTGTCGGTGGTCTGACAAAGACACTGATTGTACCTGCCGTGTTGATTGTCTCTTAAAATGGTCTTTTGTCCAGCTCAGCTCAGGTCTTTTGAAAATCTCAGCTTTCCAAAGATGTGTGACATGTTTAGCTCTTTTTTTTTAGTTGTATGTCACGAAGTTAACCCTCAAAAACACACGGTGGACTGCGGGCGGTACAGTGGAACGCTAACAGGTTGAAAGATACAAAAAGGTCATAAAGGCATCATCCAATGAATCCATTTGAATTGAGCAGTTTATTCAAAGTCGTGTGAAGAGACACGATCACTTTATGTGATGAACAGATTTAATTCAGGCTTTTTAATTTAGGGTTAACCAAAGTCTCAAGGGTTTGGAATGACAAGGATGAAGTAAATGAGTAAACATTTATTTTTGGGTTAACTAATTCCTTCAAGAAAGAAAAATGGTTGATGTTGACTTAAAACAAGATATTTTCATTACAGATAGTCAATCGACCACAAATAGGTCCAAATGTAGTTAGATGTACAATTAACAAGACAAAAAAAAAAAAAAACATACTGCAAGAGATGTGTAAAATATGCACCAACAACCTGTCACTGGTGTGTTACTCTCAAAGACTTTATCTAATATTCAATATTATGAACATTAGTACCTTAAAAGTACATACTAGTAGGGGTAGATAAGGTATAAAGGCATATACTGAGGGTACTGCCCCAATGACAAACTAAATGTGGTGTAGTTAACAATTAATTTTTTATATTAATTCCATAAATACTCCAAGTAACCCTGCAAAAAATAACAAGAGTAAGAACTGAGTGTGTTCCACAATGTTTGTTTTATTATTCTGAACATAGCCCCGGTGTCACAACTTCAACTTAACTTGATTATATGTCTTTAAAAAAAAAAGAAAGAATAAAAATGAACAGGGAGGAGAAAAAAAATGTTTCTTAGGTGCATTACAGGGTGATTCATCTGTGGCTCTGAAAATGTCGAGACCACATATATTAATTTGCACAATAACTGCCTATTAGTTTTCGCTAATGAAGACTTCAATAAAAAGGTCATAGCCAACCGAAGCATAAATGAAGAACAGCACAACACACCCCCACCATTCACTGGAATTACAATTTAATTAAACGATTAACTTCGTTAGAGTTCCTAAGGATTGTAACAGTGGTTCTAATGTACTAGTTGGTGGCGTAATGAAAGCTACTTAACAGCATGCTGTCGCAGTTACAGGTGGAGTCATAAAGCACTGTGGTTAAGCAAGGGCAAGTATACAGCAAATCCTTACCATTGACACAATCAGTGATTCCTACTGAAAACACCCTACCTCAAACTCACTTTTGAAATGATTTTCACAGTACGTCACCTTACGAAGTGTGTAAAATCTTCAAACGCATCAGAGAAACTTATGTAATGAGCGATTTAAATGTTAGGGATCACAACAACACACACTTATGTTCAGTAACATTGCAGTGAGATGAGATCAATGTGAGCGTTTACTGGTAGGACTGATGTATAAAATGAATCTATCACTGTAAAAATAAGGCTGTGTCATTCAAATGATGCAAAACAGCAAGTCGGACACTCTGCAAATCCCGTCCCTGAATGGCAAGGGTTTGCTGTTTTATTTGTACAGTAACATCTCAGCATATTTCTGCGGCGTGTGATGGACTCGTATACAAACAGAGTCTGACAGCAGGTTGGAGAGTCATATTTTAATGCACCCGACAGATGCTTGTGCACGGTTTGATTTCGGAACAAAACAGAGCATACGTTTACAACGCGCTGAAACACAGTGCGATTGTGTCAAATACAGACATTAAAAACTAAAAACGAAACAAGAGAAAGTTCAGAACCGCTCCCACCCCTTTTGCAATACTAGCAGACTACAGGCACACTTTTAGGACCCTTAACGTTATTGTCAGTGAGGGGTTCAGATACACACACAAAAAAAGTTCAGTTAAATTACAATTTACGTTTTTTTTTTCTCTCTTATTTTTTTTAATAAGCATGCCATTGTATATGCATCCTATTTTTTTTTTTTAGTTTTGGTGTCCTGTTACTTTAACTTAAAACGAACGGATCTGTATAAACCTCACCTAGCATGCCTTTTTTCTGCGTCTATGCTGGCTGGATTCAGTTCATCATAAAGCTTGTGGTCGATGTAAATGTTACTGGAAGAGAGATTTGTGCACTCTTAACTTTAAAACAGAATTGAACATGGTGCCACACAATATAAGCGTTTTGCTTTCTTTGTTTCTCAAGCTAAACTATTAGAAATGTCCAATCGTGCTCCCGCAGAGGAGACTATTTGAGTGTGGAGTGAGCAAAATTGGTTTTGTTTTTTCTTTTTCTGACGATGTACAAGACATTTCTAAGAGAGTAAGGTTTAAGACAGAGGGTCATAACAATCATTTACAATTAATTGCTGTATGTCTGTCCTTCCGGTGGTTGAGGAAGCTTCATATTCTCTTTGGACATCATAAGACGCCTTAGCTCTTGAAGAACGACTTTAATGCTATATGAGTTTTGCCATTTTGCTAGAATTGGTATGCTACGTGCATCCACCTGAAACAAAAGAAGAGAGAAAGAAAGGGAGGGGAAATGCGGAAATGAGTAACATGATTTAAGTTACAGCCGCACACGTCATTAAACACTGCAAGAGTCCATTTGCATTGCACTGATGTCACAATTAATTAAAGAATATACAGGATGTAATAAAGAAATGTTTTGGGTTTTATACAAGCTAAACTCTGTCAACAGCATTTGTGGAATAATTTCAATTCATTCCTCAGTTATTAAAATGAAAATACGGTAGATACTAATTTTAACCCTTGTGCTGTTTTGAATTTTTTTTCCAAAATATAATTTGGTGTTCCTGGTGAAAAATGGCCAGCCTTTAAAAAAAACTAACAGTAAATCTCTCATTATGCTATATCATCATCAAATCTTGGATTCAGTCTTTTTTGTTAAACTGAGGTGCATGAGCACAGATCAATGAGGCATACGATCAATCAGTTTTCAAAAGAAATACAAAACCTGCGCTAATTGAAAGAAAGCAATTTGATAAAAAGATTGAATCCAATATTTGGTAATAATATAGCATGGCGAGAAATTAAGCAAAGCACGTCATTTTTGACCAGGAACACCACAAGTATAACAAAGTGGGGGGAAACATTATCAAAAAAAATTTGGTGGAAGTTGTTATTCCCTGTGTAAGCAAAGTCAGTACATTTTAGTCCAATGCAATAACATTAGCATTTTCTGGGGGGAAAAATCATTGACAACATGAGGGTTAATAGTATAGCCACAAGACTTAAACATTATACTTGTTGGTAGAAACTCATTATTATATTGGTAACACATAATCAAAAGCTCATCTGGCTAGAAAACAAGTCCCACTTCAAATAAAAAAAAAATACCAGTTTCACATTCTGTTTTTTTTTTTTAGACTAGCTTGGTTAACTCACAAAGGCATTGTGTTACTGCAAGGGTGATTTTTGCATAAAAACTGAGGGATGAGTCAAAACTACTTTCTGTGCTTATCAAATTATGCCACAAATGCCGTCGACACAGCTAAACTTGAACCTGGTACACGTCAACGAGATTTTCTTACATGCCAACTAGCTAAAAAGCACAAAAACATTAAAAAGCTTAAACTAGAAAAGTCAATTAAAGTGGGTGCAAATAATATTTCTGTAGCAGTATTCCACTTAGCAAAATGTGTCACAAGAGTGCTGTGGCATCAGTATGACTGCTATATAAAAATGTACTAAATAGACCTCAATTTCCAGATGTGCCAGATACTTGTGCTTTATAATCATTACTGTAGTTTAAGGTAAGATGTGTCATTTAATCTAGAGACAGAATCTTTATTGTGCACAGGGTGACAATCTTCAGTCTGAACATGGGGTAAGATGTGTTACTGCAGCATATTTTTGATAAGTCATATTACAAAAGCTTCCTTCTCATTTTAGTTGAAAGCAGACATCGTTATATATAATTAGCTGTATGTTTTACCTTTCCTTGTCTAAAGGTCAATTTAAAATTGAATTTAAAGCACAGCTTATATTTCCTCCTACTTGTTTCAACAAATTAGCTTGTAAAATGTCTAGGATTTAGTTCATCTTAAACCAATTTATTTCTACTAGGCAAACAGCACAAAGATTTTGATTCTATATCCAACAGACAACAGACTATTTCGACCAACCATTAAGAAAAACGGACACAAATGAGAATTCAATGTAACAACCCTCTGAGGTGTAATAAAGCGATTCATTTACTATGGCTCCTTTTCTATTCTGTATCCAGCTGAATCTCATTAGATGTGTTTGAGATTCATTACTGGTTCTGCTTAGGCACAGTGAAAAACGTCCCTCCTCTGCAGTACTGATGTGACTCGAGTGCCTCTGTTCTGCATCGCTATGAAAAACTGCCATGTCACACATTTCTAACAGTTTGCAGCTAAATTATCTCTAACACAACAGACAATACTTTGTTAAAAATAACAATCAAAATAGTCATTTATAAAAATGATTCAACTTACCATCCCATTGGAATTATTTATTCCATTCATGCTAATTTTTGTTACAAATCTAACAGTCGGTGGTACTTCGGGATATTTAGGTCCGCACTCCACTTTCAGGCTGTATATCCTGTTTTCATAATTAGTCTGAGAAATGAAGAAAAGGTCAAAGGTTAATGCCAAAATGCCAAGTGGAACATGAAAGTGAGAGGATAACGAACACATCAATTCATCGAAGAGAACAAAAAAATCACATGCTGAAGTCTGCATGCACTTCACAAGCTGATTCCATGCTTAGTATTCTATTCGATAACAGCACACAATGATAGACTACAGACAGTGTCAAACTTAACTCAAGGTTTTATGATGGTAAATTTGAGACGATTTAAGACCTTTTTAAGACCAAGTAAAGAAGATTTACAGAATAAATTGAAGGGAACACAATAAATCAATATATTCTCAAAATGCAATTGTCTAGGGAGCACAAAATGAGAAAGTTTAAAAATACATCTTCCAACAGATCTCCATTACTTTTTAATTCATTTTACAAACTAATAGCTTAAGGCTTGAATACTTCTGTTCCCAACCACTAGAATATGGAAATAACCATAACTTTAACTGCACCTGCAAAAATATGATGTTCTTCCTCAGCAGCTCTCGGCATGTTGTTTTTTGAAGTACAAATATCTAAAGATTCTTAAATCAAAATACATTTTCTCGAGAAGCAATATGACTTAAGATAAGAAGTCTTATTTTCTGAGAAACTGATAAAAATGAAATGAGTTTAAATAAAACTAATTTCTGCAAGTGGGCTCAGAAAAGTTGTCATGCTCTTCTGACAGATATTTGTTCATGTTTTAAGCATAAACTCACTTAATTTTGTTCAATTTCTCAGAAAACATTTATTTTGCATCTCAAGTAAATGTATCGTGACTTGTGATATATAGTGAATATCGAGGGTATTTAGACATTTCTATTATATTCGTATTTTTGCAGTGCATGCACATTAAATGCTATACATTTCTGAATATATGCTTTTTGCTCCAGTTTAAGACCTTTTTAAGGCCTTCATTTATAGAAGGGTAAATTAAGACTTTAAGACCCGCAGAAACCCTGTAACTTTTATCTTTAAACAATGACAAATAATACAGAAAGGAATTCACCAATATTATCTATACACAATTATCTTGCAATTTCAGGCTAGCTGAATATTTTGGATGCAAAAGAAAACCGAAATACTTCTGTTTCGCAAACTACCAAGTTAAAAGCACCCTGAAAAAACAAACAAACTAAAAGATACAATTATCTTACTTCGCCTGTAGAACAGCACTATTATTATGGAGTATCTCACAGATGGTAAATTTGAGACGATTTAAGACCTTTTTAAGACCAAGTAAAGAAGATTTACAGAATAAATTGAAGGGAACACAATAAATCAATATATTCTCAAAATGCAATTGTCTAGGGAGCACAAAATGAGAAAGTTTAAAAATACATCTTCCAACAGATCTCCATTACTTTTTAATTCATTTTACAAACTAATAGCTTAAGCCTTGAATACTTCTGTTCCCAACCACTAGAATATGAAAATAACCATAACTTTAACTGCACCTGCAAAAATATGATGTTCTTCCTCAGCAGCTCTCGGCATGTTGTTTTTTGAAGTACAAATATCTAAAGATTCTTAAATCAAAATACATTTTCTCGAGAAGCAATATGACTTAAGATAAGAAGTCTTATTTTCTGAGAAACTGATAAAAATGAAATGAGTTTAAATAAAACTAATTTCTGCAAGTGGGCTCAGAAAAGTTGTCATGCTCTTCTGACAGATATTTGTTCATGTTTTAAGCATAAACTCACTTAATTTTGTTCAATTTCTCAGAAAACATTTATTTTGCATCTCAAGTAAATGTATCGTGACTTGTGATATATAGTGAATATCGAGGGTATTTAGACATTTCTATTATATTCGTATTTTTGCAGTGCATGCACATTAAATGCTATACATTTCTGAATATATGCTTTTTGCTCCAGTTTAAGACCTTTTTAAGGCCTTCATTTATAGAAGGGTAAATTAAGACTTTAAGACCCGCAGAAACCCTGTAACTTTTATCTTTAAACAATGACAAATAATACAGAAAGGAATTCACCAATATTATCTATACACAATTATCTTGCAATTTCAGGCTAGCTGAATATTTTGGATGCAAAAGAAAACCGAAATACTTCTGTTTCGCAAACTACCAAGTTAAAAGCACCCTGAAAAAACAAACAAACTAAAAGATACAATTATCTTACTTCGCCTGTAGAACAGCACTATTATTATGGAGTATCTCACAAAAAAAAATGTGAAGGTCATATTTCACCCTGAATTCAAAATAAGAAATTGTATTAATGACATAAAAAAATGACGAACATTTTATGACCATTAAGATTATTTGCATTATTTTCATACTAATTCAGTATATTTTTACACCAAAAATGTACTGCAGTTTGGAAGAAAAAAACTCATTCTCATCCTGCCTGGACACAATGAATTTTGTTTTATTACAAACAGCATAAATTAAATTTATAATGAAAGTGCTTAACTGTCATGACAATTGTGTCATTGCAAATGGTCATAAAAATAGGCTTTATTATCTTTATGCAAAATATAATTTCAATAATTTTCAGGGTGAAATATGACCTAGGATTCATGGTAGATTTCAGTTGACCCATTAAGCAAATAAACAAAATCACAATTTATCCTGAAGACCTCTGAGAGGTCCATATTTCCAGACCAATTCAGAATCGGTTGCCAATTGGAACAAATACATAAATAACCGAAGTATGTTTCTGCTGCAGCACTGCTTTCATAGCATTCATCTTTATCTTTAATCTACACCACCAGCGGTCATGTGTCAGCCTGGATGGCATGTTGTTTACTGGTGCCCAAGGCTTCCAGTCACGCTATAAAATAATGTAAATGAAAAGAAAAAAAAACCCCTCTTGATTTCTAAACACTTCACTTGGAGAATGTAATACTTTCTTCAGATGAGTCATCAGTGTTGTCACTGAACTGCTACATTAAACATGATTAAACAGCAATCATACTCGTGCAGGTCCGATGATCATGCCTGTCCACCGTGTGAGAGTCATATCCTCGTCATCCTCCAGACCCCAGCTCACCGTCCCATCACCGACACCCTTCTGTCCTTCCTCAAGCTCTTCCAACAAACGAAAATTACGAGGGACTTTAACTCCTGCAAGAATCCAAAGACAATTCATGAACAATTAAAAACGGTGTCTCTGTAAACCTTTGTTTGCAGCTGGTTAGTTCATAATTGACATTTTTAAAATAGTTTTAGATGAAGTATAATGATTCGTCCCAACTCTTGTATAATTTTTATACAAGCCATTTTTATCCGAGTCGAGTTCATATTAATCGAGTGACTTCATGCAATATTATTTATACTCTTAAAAATTGATTTGTCACACCGCAAGACTACATAAAGGCAAAAAATGAATGGGAAACGTAAAATATACACTTTTCCTTTCCTTATGCATTTATTATTAAATTTATGTAAAAAGTATTCATCATTCAATTTCATGCAGGGTTCCCACACCATTTGATCAATGAATCCCCGTTATTAAATTTTAAATATTTAAGAGCAAAGCATTGCTAGAAAAATGTATATTCACTGTAGAAAGATTTTAGATTTTATTTCCATGACTCTCTCCTGGAAATCCCAATTATAAAATCTCAATTTTATTTTCCACTTTTTCCATGCCAATGTGAACTCTGTTCACTGTACTAGTAGAATAATAACACAGCAAATGAACAGAATTAAACTGAAAAGATTCCTAATAATTAACATCTAATTTCACAATGATCCCAGAGTTTGTATATGTTCACAAACATTTCAGAGAGTTGCATATTTTAATTAATTGTTTCTCCTTTTTTTTTGTGGATGTGCAAAACCTATTATTTGAGGTACATTTTAATGCTTAATTTAAACATTATTTCATATGAAACCAACACCAGCTTCTCTTTTTGTGAATGTGAAAAACCTCTTATTTAAGGTACAATTTAATTTAAAAACTCAACCAAGACAAAAATGATAACATATGCACATTTAAGTGGATGACACCTATAAGATTAAAACACAAAATCTGTGCGGTTTCAAATGTGAAACGTTAGAAATCTGTGCATTTCAACACTGAGTTTCACCTAGCATTTTCATAGATACTCCTCTGCTGAAAAAGCGGAGGGACAAGATTCGCAAGTTCAGGTGAGCCTCTAAAGGAAAGGCTGATCACTCATTTGTCAATGATTCCGGAAATGACACCCATGTTGCTCTATCATTGTTTCTCACTTCCTCAAAATCCCAAGACAATCACAACATGCACGAGCCTGAACAACTCAATATATTTCTGATTAAAGATCGGCTGATGCATCTGACCTCATGTAAACATTTAAGATATTATGCAAACATACACACTCCTAAATTTCATTTACATATATCTGATTCTAGATATGCAAATTTCCAAATTGGCCTGTGTAAATGTAAAGATCTAATCTTATGATCTATGGGTTTTAACATGTTAAAAATACAATGCTGTTCTTCACATATATAAACTCTTAAGTGTCATTTGATCTGAACATACACGATCTTACACTGCTGTAATATGAAGCTACAGACAACATTAAATAATTACAATGAATTAAAAAAAAATTGTATAAGCCTAATGGGTTTGAAAGTCTCCTTGAGTGTATATGTATAATAAATCAACACGTCATAAACTCTAAACGTTATTCTGTTATAAAAATGGCTTTATACTTAGCGTTAAATGAGTGTTGTTATGCACCTACGTTATCTATTTTACACAATCACAACGCACTTCTCCTAAGATTTATTATCTTTAAGAGGATTAAATGACTCTGTGAGGGAGTAATAACCTGCTCAGATGCTATTATGACAAACAAACAACAGTTACAGGCCCGTTTGTCATAACACTGGACAGAACCAGCAGCAGCACGCGCGTCAATGCTCCGCCTCGCCTCACATTTTGCACCGATGCACCCGCCCAACTGCAATATTCAGCATTTAATCTATACCTTACTACTATATAAGAGCATAATTATATCTGAAGTGTTTCTATAATATTTATTAGCTGATAATAAAAAATAAATACGATGTTATTTTTAAAGTAAATGTCTATGTGAGGGCCGTTAGCTCGATGCTAACACACACACACAGTTCAAACTGCACACAGATGTGATAAGTGAAGTAAATTAAGGCGTCTGATCACGGGAAACCTCTCGGATAATCTATATAGGGTCGTGAGGCACGGTCTTGGCGCTTCTGTTGTTAAAATACTGCCGCGGAGGATTGAAGAGATTGTGAGACAAACCTGAGGAGGCCGCCATCTTCTCCTGTCCGAATCCAAAAAGCGTACGAAAGCGTGACGTCGACGCGTCATGTGACTAATGTCTGTAGGAAGAGAGGGAGGGGCGTGGCTCCACTGCAAAATTATTAATATATAACTAGATAAAAAAGTTCGTCAAGACAAACTTTAAGTTGGCTTGAGAAAGCCGAACCAGAAAGTTTGAAAAGTTTGAAAAGTTTAAAAAGTTTAAGAAGTTTAAAAAGTTTTAAGTAGATAGAAATAGTCAGATGATAGATAGATAGATAGAAATAGTCAGATGATAGATAGATAGATAGATGTAGAAAGCATGTTGCTAGCATGATTAGCAAGTGACTCGCATGTCGCTAGCATGATTGACATGTGATTAGCATGTTGCTACCATGATTAGCAAGTTACTAGCATGTCGCTAGCATGTTCCTAGCATGATTAGTAAGTGACTAGCATCTTGCTAGCATGATTAGCAAAGTGACTAGCATGCTACTATCATGTTGCTAGAATGATTAACAAGTGACTAGCATGTCGCTAGCATTTTTCTAGCATGATTAGCAAGTGACTAGCATGTTGCTACCATGATTAGCAAATTACTAGCATGTCGCTAGCATGTTTCTAACATGATTAGCAAGTTACTAGCATGTTGCTAGCATGTATCTAGCATCTAGCATGTTTCTAGCATGATTAGCAAGTGACTAGCATGTTGCTAGCATCATTAGCAAGTTACTAGCATGTTGTTAGCATTGTTTCTAGCATGATTAGCTTGTGACTAGCATGTTGTTAGCATGATTAACAAGTGACTAGCATCTTGCTAGCATGATTAGCAAAGTGACTAGCATGTCGCTAGCATGTTTCTAGCATGATTAGCAAGTCACTAGCATGTCGATAGCATTATTATCAAGTTAGTAGCATGTTGCTAGCATGATTAACAAGTTACTAGCATTATTAGAAAGTGACTAGCTTGTCGCTAGCATGTTTCTAGTATGATTAGCAAGTGACTAGCATGTTGCTAGCATGATTAGCAAGTTACTAGCATGT
>NW_015557091.1:1675318-1682077 GCF_001515605.1 Sinocyclocheilus anshuiensis | reverse complement strand
TTAGCAAGTTACTAGCATGTCGCTAGCATGTTTCTAGCATGATTAGCAAGTGACTAGCATGTTTGCTAGCATCATTAGCAAGTGACTAGCATGTCTTTGGAGTCTGTAGAGTTAAAGCTCTAGGAGGAGATAGAGTTGATAATTTAGGATCAGAAGAATAATAATAATAAGTTTATATAGCATTTCAGTAAATTGGCTTTCTCAAGCCAACTTAATTACACTTGAGCCTAACAAAACAAGATTTTCTTTTTTTTACAATATCACATTTAAGAAATTCCGTTAAAGTCCGCATGGAATCAAAATGGACTTTATTTACTTTACTAGCGCACATTGCTAGCCTTGATGTAAACAATTAATCCGTGCATGTTAATCTGCTGAAAAAAAATAGTTTGTCTTCGTAATCTTTAATCAAAATCTGAACATTTACTTCCGCTCTGGAATGGCATTCCTTTTCTGATGACGTCAGTTTGACGGCTTGGGCAGAATATCCTTAAACACACCCCTCCAGCCATTAGATTGCTAATGAGTGAGAGACAGAGAGGAGACGCGCAAACATAAAACCATGCCCTCTATTCAATATTCCGTTTCAGTTGGAAATACGTCACTACACTGAAATAAAGTCGGCAAAAATTTCCGGTTCACGCGGAACTTAAAGGCACAATATGTAATTTTCGCCGCTAGAGGGCGCGTATTCAAAATAAACAAATAGACAAAAGGCCTAGTTTGATGACCCTGTGACTGAGTGTGTAATCATGGGAGTTGTGGTCTTCATCCCCACAGCCGATGCAATCTGACGGGACTCCAGCAGAAATCATGTTCATGGATGAGCTAATGATTTATTAACGTCGTAGTATGAAGCAGGGTGAGGCTGAAAGCCGTCGAAGCGAAACGAGGCCGCTGAACGAGTGTGACACACGGCTCGAAAGCAGCGGAGCTTTTATTATGCCACAGTCGACCGCTTCCGCTGCTTCCGGTCGTGCGTATGTGGGGAAAAAAAGCAGCGGTTTTATAATACTAGATACATTTGAAAGTTCTGTTATAATGCTACTCTGTGAGGTCGTCACCGGTCTATTAAAACGCACAACATATTAAAGTGTCTTTGGTGTTTCCATGTTTTCTACAAAACAAAACCAGAAATCGAGGGGTTATGACGTCATTGGCAGGCGACATAATGACACTATGGACACGCTCCGTGTCACTAGTTAAAATTGCTTATTTCTCAAGATTTAAACATTCTTCGAAACATTTGGGATAACGTAAGTACACAAGTCAGCAAAATATATAACACTGTTCTAGTGGTTTTTGGGTATTTTAATAAAAAAAATCGTACATATTGTGCCTTTAAATCGTTTTACTAGTTCACCTTGTCTGTGTTGTCATGTTTTTAGGTGATGCAGTTAGAAATCTTTGTTCTCAATTTCACTTTTCAACGTTTTAGCCTTCTGTAATATACTTTTTAAAAAAAAGTGACTTTTTTTTTAGTGAGAAAACAGCAGACATCAGAGCATAAGCAATGGAATTGATTTTTAGCATTTTTTTACTTAAGTTTATCTGTCTAAATTCCTAAAATTACACAATTATGTAAAGATTATTTCCTTGATTTCCTTTCCTATTCTGTTAATTTTGTTTCCATTATGTAATTATAAAAACACATCAAGTTCTAGTTGCTCTGCCGTGTGATAATACATTGTCATTGAGTGTTTTTTCTATCTGACTCGCTTGGTTTTGTACTGTTGTTCTTGCACCTTGTTTAAGTGATACTTTGAGGTTTTTACCAGCACCATGTGATTGATTCGGATCAGTGAATAGATGCCTTCCATATTTGATTATGTAAATAACAGCTGTAAACCACCAAAGTCTTCTCTTGGACAACAAAACTCGTTTATCGCAACCAGAAATTGTCCATACATATCACTATTAACAATAATTACTCTATAAAAACAGAGAATAGGATAAAGCAAGTAACAAAAGAGGAAGCAGCAGTCAGGCACAGCGAGCGTTCACAGAAGCCGAACAGTCTTTCCTGTGACGGTCAGATAATCTTCATCAGCAAGTGCTCTGAGGGCCTCGTCAAACATGTCCTTTGTGATGGCCTGAAATGAGAGGAAAAAAAACTGATGTTAAGATTTTCCTTGGGCTTGCAGTTTACATCATTTCTTACCAATATATAGCTGGAGTATCTATGCATTATTAGTACTATTAAAGTAATAATAATAAAAAGAAAACATACCGCCTCTGACTGGCCACGAAGATCATCAAACAGCTGCTGGTACTTCATAGCTGGTGTTTTGCCCTTTGATTGGATGAGTTTTATCAGGGCCTGAGCCACTTCCTCTTTACGCTTGCGTGCTGTAGCACTCATCCCTGTCCAAAAACAATCATCAGACTCTCTACAATTTGCATACAACATCCACAGGTACTAGTTAAGGCATAATAAAGGGATAAGTTGAGGAAGGGCACTGAAAATTAAGTGTAACTAATAATAAAAATAAATATTTTATACACTTTAATTACATTGATTTATTACTATTTTATTCATTTAAAATATTTGACTTTTTATAGTAATTGTTCTTTTATTGAGTCACAGTAGCGGTCAGCATAAGCATTCATATCTGTACAGAATAAACCAACTAAAACCACTGTAATCTGCATTCGGCATCAACAGGCACTAGTTAAGGATACTTGGTCAAATTAAATTGAGGAAGAGCACCGATTATGAAAATTTTCAAAAAGAAGTGTAACAAATAATAAATATATATTTATATAACTACGTTACAATTTATTATTACTATTTTATCCATTTAAAATATTTGAATAATTTTAAAAGTAAAAGTAATTTGAGAAATGTTTGATTACGAAACTATTTTTAAAATGAAAACTAGCTAATAATAGATAAATCTACATAATAATAATAATATTACATAATTTAATAATGGTATATCATTTAATAATTATATAATTAAATTATCAATTTATTTTATCTATTAAAAATATAATTTTTATATTAATATTTTGAGGAACAGCCCTCAATTACTAAAATAATTTGATTATGAAGTAATTTTCAAAATGAAAAACGTAACAAATAACATTTTATATTATTACACTATAATTCATTATTATAAATAATTTATTATTATAGTTATAAATAGAGTTTAGCCCATGTGACTCGACCTGACCAGTACTAACAGTTTATTACTACATCTCTAAACCCTACCTGTGGTGAGGATGGAGATATCCACGAATCCTGTCCTGGGATCAGTTGCGGACTGTTTTAGGGCCTCTCTGTGCAGTCTCTTGGCTTCCTCCACGTCAATGGACTCGACTTTGCTTGAGAAACGTACTTTAGCGTGAGCTTCAGCCAGTCTGATGAGAGACTCCAGCTGACGGGGGTACGCAGACACCATCCCTCTGCCGCTGCCGATCTTACGCATGTCTACATAGGCCTGCAAGGGTCAAAATTAAGAATTACATGCCATACTACACTACTACAGGTACATTGATCTATATCCTTTATATACCTCTATAAGAGCCTGACTAGCTTCCTCACTGAGTCTGGGATGCACAGACGTGCGAGCGAAAGCGATGTAGTCTTTCAGCATAGCCATGTCCAGATACTCCTCTTCAATCTGCTCTTCACTCTGATAATACAGAGACACGAGGTGATGCGCGAGACGTCTGTCATACGCCTCATCCTGAGGGTCCAGCATCAGGAAGATCAAATCAAACCTAAGAACCAGAGATTTTTGAGTTTAGTGTTTAATAAAAAAAAGAGAAATGCTCAGGTGAGGTTACTAAAAAAGCTAAAAACAAATATATAAAAAAAAACAAATGTTAAGTATTTTAGCATTTGGATGTTAAGCTTTAAAACAGTTTACCCCATTTACTGTCTATAATAAATGTCTCTAGTGTAAATTCAGTACCATTCAAAAATCTGGGGTCAGTAAAGTTTGTGGACGGCAACTTTTAAAGAAATTAATACTTTTATGTAGCAATGATGGATTTAATTGATCAAAAGTGACAGTAAAGACATTTATAAATCTCTTACAAAAATGTTAAATAAATGCTGGTCTTTTGAACTTTTTAATATTAAGCAGCACATCTGCTTTCAACCAGAGTTACTTTGGTATCAGTGAGGTATTTTTCTTTTTTATAAATTTACAATTTTTAATGTTTTTTTTTTTTTACTTTAATTTTAATTTTAAGGTTTTAGCAATTTTGTGGCATGTTTGTCATTTTTATTCTTTTTTGAATTACGTCTATATAGTTTTATTTTAGCTTTTGTTATTTTACTACATCCAGTTGAATTAAATAAAAATGAGAAATGTTGCCACTAGCTTGGTGAGTTAACATTTATTTCAGTTAACGTTTAATAAAAGCGTTTATTTACAGTTTAGACTAACTATTAAAACCAAACTTTTGAATGGTAGTGTAGCTCACTCTTCACAATCAACTGTAATCCTGATGGATAAAACATTCTGGGGCTTTCTCTCAGAAATACATCACATTCTGGATGTTAAGTATGTTTTAAATACTGTGTCATGTTGTGTTCTTACCTGGACAGAAGTGTGTGAGGCAGCTGGATGTTTTCTATAGTCGTCTTTTTGGGATTCCACTGAGACTCCACTGGATTGGCTGCGGCGAGAACGGAGGTCCGAGCATTAAGCTGGCAAATGATCCCAGCCTGGGACACACAAAAACTGCATTAATTACCTGTCCTGACAAAATCATTCACTCATGAAAACGATCGTTCACGCATCGCCCTCACCTTAGCAATAGAGAGCGTTTGCTGCTCCATGACCTCATGCAGCACAGATCGCGTGTTGTCGCTCATCTTATCGAACTCGTCGATGCAGCAGATGCCGTTGTCGCTGAGCACAAGCGCTCCTGTCTGCAGAACCAGCTGACGGGTTTCCGGGTCCTTCATCACGTAGGCTGTGAGACCCACAGCGCTGGATCCTTTCCCGGAAGTGTACTGACCACGAGGAACCAGGTTATACACGTACTGGAGCAGCTGGGATTTACTGGTGCCCGGATCACCGCAAAGCAGGATGTTGATCTCTGCGCGGAAGTTTCCGCGGCCCGTCTGAGTGAAGTCCTTACGGGTCCCACCAAATAACTGCAACAGGATGCCCTGGAAAAAAATGCCTACTATCAACATGCATCCTGAGAAATATTTGAATAAAGTGAAGAAAAAAACATGAGGCAGTCTTTAGCAGCACCAGCTAAAACTCACTTTCTTGATGTCCTCGTGTTCATAGATGCTGGGTGCCAGCGCAGACGACAGGCGTTCGTAGACGTCCGGTTTGGCAGCTAGTTCTTTGAGCATTGCGACCCGTTCTTTGGTGAAGAGTTTCTGCTCGCCGTCCTCGTCCAGTCCATGAAGACGCTTCTCATCCGTCTTCCGGAAGTGGATGACGTCGATGTGGGTCTTGTACACAGACTTCACCTGGCTCTGTCGTGGGTTCAGACGCATGGGGGCAGCTCTGTAAATGCCTGATGAGAATAACAGACATGCTGGTTAGTTTTTTCACAATACCAGTTATCTTATAATACAGGACGGTTTGAACTTCAATTAACATCAAATCTTCTAAAAAGTTGGATTTAAAATTCTATTTTTAAATCCAAGCACTTGTGCTAAAATATTTAGATTTAAAAAAGTAAAATAAATGATTAAATACAGAATTATTACACACTTATACACACACACATACACCAACAACTACTAACATTAATATTAATAAATGATAGAATATTATATAACACAATATACTTAACATTTTTACTCTAACATTTATTAATATCTGTTATACTATTCTATGAACAATGATTATAAATTATAGAATATTGTACATTATGTATTATTAACAATAATAAATTATATTATGTATACATATTACAATATACACAATATAAGTTAATATATAATATCATACAATATAATGATCTATGAATAATAACTATTCGTGATAATAAATTACACGACAATATAAATTAAAAATTAATTATAAAAGTAATAAATTAAAAAATAAACAAAATTATATATATATATATAAAATTACTATTATGTTATTATTATTATTAATAATAATAATAATAAGTTCAAATATTTTATTTATTATTACAAAAAACACAAATGTTAGGAAATCTGAACGTTCATTTTTTAAGTTTCTTGACTTGATGTAATAAACTGTTCTTATCAGTTTTTCTACAGAAAAGTATCCTAATGTAATGGGTCTGAAAGTTTATCTATTAAAGGGGTCATGATGCTTATCTTATCTATTCACGAACAGCTTGTAACACTCCAAAGAGAAAGGAAAACTTGAAATCGCATCATATGACCCCTTTAAACTATGTCTGCTCCATAACTTTGAGGAAGCTACAATACAGGCATTGTTCAGAATAAAGAAAGAGGAAAGTTCAAATAGGATCAGGCACTCTATATAACCACATAACAAAGCTTCAATGACAACAGGTCGTACCAGTGATGTTTATTCTGTCTCCAGGCTGCACTTTGTCAACTAGGTCATTGTGTGCATAGACGACTGTGGTGTGTGGTGTCTGACCCGCAGGCATGTCCTCCGGAGATTCCTGCAGTTTTATCTGTTAGGACAAAAGATATTGAAATAATAATAATAATACGCCTCAATCTTTGTTAGGGTCAAAAGGACTAGTAAACAAATGCAATCAAGAATAACAACCTTTCTTAACCAAAATGATGCGATTTCAAGTTTTCCTTTCTTTTTGGAGTGTTACAAGCTG
>NW_015557091.1:1658932-1674413 GCF_001515605.1 Sinocyclocheilus anshuiensis | reverse complement strand
ACATATTCTGTTACACCAAATACACAAAATAATGATCTTTAAAAAAGCATCATATGACCCCTTTAAATAAATAAAATATATAAAAAAGAACAAATACACTAAAGATTATAAATTAACTGACCATTTGTTTGTCAGAGAAGGCGGAGCGGTTATGCACCAGCGCCATGCTGTGGGTGGTGTTGCAGTTGCGGCAGACGGCAGGTTCAGCGATGCGGCCGCGGTCCACCTCCACACGAGTGTTAAACGCACACACCTGACAGCGGAAAAATGCCTCCTGCATCTCAGGGATCAGCTGAGAGGTGCGGATCACCATCCCACTGATAGTGATGAGCTGGTCAATATCTGAAAGGAGATCAGAGACAATCTGCAGTGACGGCTGCAGACATTTATCAATAAACAGGCGATCATTAAGCGCTGCTTCTCTTACCTTCAGGGTTGAGCGCACGCATGTTTCTGGTTTTCAGGGCGCTGTAGGGACGCACTTGAATCTGATGCTCCAACACGGAGTCTGGGAAACGATCGAAGAAGAGCTCATTGACGGCCATATCAAAAGTGGGGATGACTTCCTGTGAGGTTAAGAGTCAAAGACTTTCAGTAACAGGTCAAAGTGACAATACAAGAGTTTTTTAATGTTGTTGAAAGAAAAAGCTCAACAAGGCTGCATTTATTTGATTAAAAAACAGTCAAATTGTGAAATACTATTACAATTTAAAATAACTGTTTTCTATGTGAATATATTTTAAAATGTAACTTATTCTTGTGACGCAAAGCTGAATTTTCAGCATCATTACTCCAGTCTTCAGTGTCACATGATCCTTCAGAAATCATTCTAATATGCTGATTTGCTGCTCAATGTTGAAAACTTTTGATGAATAGAAAATTCAAAAGAACTGCTTTTTTTTTTGCAACATTATAAATGTCTTTTCATCTTTACTTTATTATACATTTAATGTGTCTTTGCTGAATAAAAGTATTAATTCCTGTCCAAAAAGTCGTACTGATCCCAAACCTTTATGGGTAGGAACTTTTTGATGCTTATTTTTTATTACTAGGCTCATTACTCTCTCACCTGCGGATAACAGATCAGCTGACGGTAGAGATCAGCGTCAAATGTCTGAATATGACTGCAGTTCACATTCAATACTGGCTCACCAACGACGCTGATCTGAAACACACAAAACAGCCATATTATAACACAAGAACTGGATATTAAGATACATGAGCAATCATTGTTTATGCCTTTCTAATCAGTACTGCACTTCTCACCTCATCCAGTTTCTGCATATAAAGAGGCTCATTCAGATCCAGCCCAGCATTCTCCTCCTCTCTGGAGTTGGGGTCTGTGAATTGCTGAAGGAAACGCTGCAAAAAAAGAACACAGATTCTCAACCAAAGATCATTTTGTCATGGAAGAAAAGCTTTATGCCAGTCAGCTGTGGATGAGTGTAGTGACACAGACAGCAAACACACCTGAAACTTCTCCTTGCAGGTTCCCACGTTGACATCAGTCCCCCAGATCACCAGTCTCTGTCCTGCACCCTGCTCGCTGCCGGCCACTGCATCTCCAGACGGCTGAGAATGACGAGAGATGCACAGATCCAAATAAACACAAGCATTTGATCAGGGATGTCATTTTTCTATTTATATGGATCAGTGTTATTTTAAAATTATTTATATACTATTATATTTTTTAATATTATGAACTAACTTTTATTTTCAGATTTTCAGTGATCATTTTAATGTTACATTTTTTGTCATTTTGTGTTGCGTGTCATTTTTTAATTTATTTTTTTATTACTAATTAGGTTTAATTTATTTTTATTTCAGTGTGAGTTTGCTTATAATTTATATTTTGAAATGCTTTTATTTCATATTTTCATATTTTATTTTAATTTGTAGTCATTTTGTTCTGCGTTTTGTCTTTTTTTGTCGTTTATTTTTAGTTTTTGTTTTCAAAATATTACTATTTATTTTTTATTTCAGTTTTAGTTTGTTTTTATTTACAGTTAGTAATTTTAGCTTCAACAAACTTATTTCAGTTCGTTTTGAATGCAACATTTCTAATATATTTTATTTCAGATTTATTTCAGTTTAAGTTGTCAAGTAAGTTTTAGCTAAAATAGTACAGATTTAAGATGGATATGGATTTCTGTATTTTGTGACCTTAAGTGTTATCCAGTACAATAGTATTGCAATAATCATGTATTACTTTAAAAATGTTTTATAATTTAAATAAAATAAAAATATTATTTTAAATCAATATTATTACATTTATTATATTGTAATACTCAAAAAGAAAGGTTTTCCCTCTTTTTTGTCCTTAGCTGATCACATGCCTGATGCACAAGAACAAACTCCAAAAATAGTCCATACTCACAACAGAGTAAAATATGAACAATTATAAGTAACCGTAAATATGAAATCTAAATAAACGACTTATTAAAAACAACCAGCAATTCAAAAATCAAGACTAATCTCTTAAACTATTTAATTTTTTTAAATGAAACTGCGAATGACAACAACTTTCACTCACTGGCTCCGAATGCATGTCGACCTGTGGAGCTTTCCGGACAGATCCCAGGTCGGCCCGCTGACGTGCTGGGGTCCCACGTATGCCGCTGCGGGGCGTTCCTTCCACCCTGGAACTGGGAGTGCCATACATCAGCGGAGAACTCGCATCGACCTCGCTCTGCAGGACTGGATAAAACAAATCTCGATGAATTCTCAAATCAAATGACCTCTAAAAATCTGCTTAATACTTCAATTCAATGCAAGTAAAATGTTGAATACGAGCTGTACCAGAGCGCGGGGCCATAGGGCTGGAGAACAGCGACACGTCCTGAGCAGCTGTGTCCATGGCTGGAGACGTGGGCATGGGCTGAAGCTCCGTGGACGTGTCATGAGCTCTCGACCGCTGTGACGGAGGGGAGAGAGGGTCCTCACTCACGGCTGCAAACACACACAAACCATTCACATGCAGCTACTGTCAAAGACAAACCTGTCCGGATCTGATTAGAAAACACACTACATGCATGCCAGTTTGTGTGTGCATTAAAGTCAACGCAACTCACGGGTCGGAGGGTCTCTCTTACGGCTCTGGGATGATGGTGAAGACATCTCGACTCAAAACTGAAAGGTTAAATCTCAAAATTAGTAAGCTGGAACCAAAATTCATTCAAATTAATAATATTTACTACATTTATTGTTATATATTATTACATTTTAATGTTAAATATTAAATTCCTTCGTTTTTAATTTGTACTAACATTAAATTTAGTTCATGTAAACTCAAATAGTTGCATGTTTATGTTTCATACACAGACTACTTCAAAATATATGAAACTGAAAATTTCACTTAACATGTTAATGACTTATGACATATAATAAATTATGATTACGTTATTATAACCGGTCATAATTATAAAAGTTATACAAATATTATAACAGTTATATTATAAAAGTTATTTTTATACTATGACAGCAGACCTAATTTTTTATTTTTTCTCAATAATCAAAGAAATTAAATCACGGTCTTTATCACAACACTGTAAAACTTTTAAGAAAAATGGCAATGCATCACAAAACACTTATTGGTACCCAAATGCCTAGCTAAACACCTCATGGCACAATAAATAAATAAACAATCAACAAGACGACACATTTTGGCAACTGACGCTGAAGCAAGTTTAATGCTTGCATGAGATGCCCAGAGAATATAATAATTGTCCACGTATAAAAACGTATTAATATTTAAACTACGTAGCACATTTATTTAGTAAGCACATTTGAGAAAGGAATTGTGAGTTTTATTACGAAAGCATGAAGAATGCACAGTAACTTTTTGAGTTGCTACATTTATACTCGAACTAGCAGCACGCTGCATCACCCACAACAATGACATAACATAGTATTTGAAGCAGAATACAGAATATCTATTATTTTTAATTATAAGCTCACTAAGTCAACGTCCAATTGACCGATACCTTTTTTTTTAGGTTATCGTGATTACGTCTACTTTCAAACACGGTGATTTTATACAGA
The DNA here is from genome assembly GCF_001515605.1 of Sinocyclocheilus anshuiensis. Taxonomy (NCBI): domain Eukaryota; kingdom Metazoa; phylum Chordata; class Actinopteri; order Cypriniformes; family Cyprinidae; genus Sinocyclocheilus; species Sinocyclocheilus anshuiensis. The sequence goes on along the minus strand of NW_015557091.1, from coordinate 1,670,372 downwards.
AACACAACACTTACCGTGCGCACCGTTTCCCTTCCGATGTGAATGGTGGCGCGAAACTGTCTGTGACGTAAATTTCGCGGGGAAATTTTGACCAACCAACAATACGCTCCTCACTATCAGTCGAGAGGGGGGAAATGAGACACGTGTGTGCTTAAATCATATAAAACTCGTTATTTCTTAGATTACGCAATACAATCCCAATTAAGGATGTTTAAAATTACAATAAAAAATTTTTTCAAAACGTTCTTAATGACAGACTTACAATTATAGGACGGGTTACATAAACGAATCCCATCAACTGTTTGGTATCTTCCGAAGTTTTCGCGGGAAAGAACATCAACACAGAATAAACAGAGGTAATTCCTCTGACATCCACTAGATGTCCATGTGGACAAGATGAAGTGCCAAAATATGCCTGCATATAGAAAAACAACTGTACCATCCTCAGAAAATTATGAATTACTTTTTGGCCCCATTAATGAAGATTATTTATTAATACAAGTCTAAGGCAGGGAAATCAAACAAATTTTAATTTGTATTGCTTATATAACTGCAAAATGATTTTTTTTTTATTAAATGTAACAAATATCCCAACTTTCTTGCTTTAATACAACTCTCGTTTCACTTTATATTCTTTTTGTACTTAATTTGTACGTTCAATGTGCTTCTCAAATACATGGATGTGAAAAAAATAAATGAATAAATGGATGTACAGTATATTTCCAAGTATACAATACAGTAAACACCCTTAACAACAACAACAACAACATAATAATAATAATGACAACAATAATAATAATGAACCAACAATATTTTATTCGTATTTATTTATATTAATTTTCTCTCGATGATCCTTCTTTCTTCTCATTTGTACGCATTCAAACATGCCCTCATGTCCAAAAAAAAAATGAAGTATAATAATAATAATAATAACAAATACGAACGACAACAACAATAGTAATAAATACGAACGAAACAAAAAAAAATACTTTTAATTTATTTATTCAAATTCATTTTTTTTTATTATTTAGGAAGGTTGGTGATGGCGCATTAATTTAATTTTCTCTCACTGATCCTTCTTTCTACACTTACATACGCATTCAACTTGAGGTCATAATAATAATAATAAAGAACAAAATATTCATAATAATAAGTGTAATAATATAAATGATTATTCTTTGAAATGCGAACGAAAATCAATAATTATAATCATAATATCATTGATAATAATAAATACGAACGAACCAAACATTCATTTTGTCAATTTAAATGTATTTTATTTTTGATTCGTATTTATTCATTTGAGTATGCATGCATGTACTGTATGCAGGTAACGGCGCATTAGGCTAAATGAATTTTCTCTCATTAATATGTTCTTCCACACCCGCATACGCATTCAAACATGTCCTTATGTCCTACAACATGAAGTTCTGACAGACTGTTCTTAAAAGTTGCTGGTAGGCGTTCATGCACACCCGAGTCTCCTCAAATAGGAGCACAGGCGGAACATGTGACTGACGCTGGACATTCACTGGCTTCTGGAAGGGGGCGGTGATGCCGTGACGCACGCCGTGCGCTTGTACTTATGCAGGCGGACGGCAGAGTTTCGATAGAGAGCTACGAGGTCTTTAACACCTGTTCGCGAGACAGCCAGACTTTCGGAGACACGCGCTGGGTGCGCGAGACAGGGTGTGATTGCGCGTGAATAATTACGCTTTTTGTGGACTGAGACAAGGAAAGGATCTGCTGGTTTGAGTTTGAGTTTCGCTGCGTCCATGTCTGACATGTACAACCTGGACTCGCAGTGCGTAACGCCACCATGCAACATGAGCTGGGCCATGGAGCCTGCCAACTTCTATGATAATAAAGTCATGCCAGGGGATGCCAAATCCGGGGGAGAGCATGGCATGTCCGAGGACAACAACAACAACAACAACAACAACAGCAGCAACATGATGGAGCTCAGCAACGCGCCTGCCATCTACGACGATGAGAGCGCCATCGACTTCAGCGCCTACATCGAGTCCATGTCCACGGTTCCTCTGGAGATCTGCAACGACGAGCTCTTTGCAGACTTGTTCAACAACACCGTGAAGCATGAAAAGCCCGACTGTTACCTGGCAGGCGCTTTTGCGCAAAAGAGCTCGGAGAGGCTGCAGCACCAGGATGGAGGCTTTGGCAAGGGCGCGTTTTGCGCACCGATCAAGAAGGAGGCGGACTGGAGCGACAGCGAACTGTCCTCGTCCTTACCATCTCAGATCGAGACGTGCGCGCAGACGTCCGTGAGCCTCATGCATACGGGCCAGCCGACACCTCCCACCACACCTGAGCCAGAAGCCCACACCCGGAGGAGGCTGGGAAAGGAAAAGGGCAAAAAGACAGTCGACAGGCACAGCCCGGAGTATCGGCAGCGGCGCGAAAGGAACAATGTCGCCGTGCGTAAAAGCAGGGACAAGGCGAAGCAGCGCAACCTGGAGATGCAGCAGAAGATGATCGAGCTGAGCGCCGACAACGAGCGCCTGCACAAAACGATCGATCAGCTGACGCGAGAGCTCAGCAGCCTCAGAAACTTCTTCAAACACATGCCAGACACTTCTTTTGGGACTGCGGCGCGCGCGGCTGTTGACAGTCGGTGAGGCGCGTAGAGAGTTATGAGAGAGTAAGAGAGAGCGCTCTCCCCAAAAACATACCTCAGTGAACTTGAATTACTATGTTCTTCTGTAGCAGACCTGCATTAAGTTACACATTGGATGATGGACTTTGGCACCGCATGGTGTCGTGATTATTTTTGTGAATATTTTTGTATTCTAAATTATTACAGAAAGAACTTCATATGTTTTTATGGTACTTGTTTTATAATTCCCCAAAACTTCGTATTAATGCAAGAGCATGTTTGAAATTGTACAGTGTGTACAAATGTATAATAAAACGACGTGAATTTTCAAAAAGATCCATGTGAACGTGCATGTGTGCTCGGGGGCGGGTCTGAGGGGGCGTGGTCTGTTGAAAGGTGTAGCTGGCAGGCAGCTCAACGGGATTGTGAGTATAGAGATTTTTAAACATAAAAAGTAAAATAAGGCTTGTGGTAAACACTAGAGAGACACTTTTGCAAATGCCAGATTAATCTGCCATACCTCAAAGGAAAATTCTGGAGCTGCTGGTTTTGCTTTTGAATATAAGTTGGTCAATAAGGGCCACAACTAAAGGTTCAAGTTTAAGACGAATTGAAGCAACTTTTCAGAAAGAAAACAACAATGGTATTCACAGGTGAATACAAAAGGAGTAGCATTTTATCCTAGTTTAGTTAGACCTCTTCATAGATTCATAAATGTGACCACTTGGATTACAAAACAATTTAGAATCAATTCAATGGCATACATTTTTGGTTTTATTGTTGTGTACTTATTGTCACTGGAGTCAAATTAGAAATAAAACTATGTAAAATCAATTTTGCATACTGGTTATTAGACACTTAAAAATGCTTCTGAAATCTTTAATGAAAATGACTTAATCAGTTATTTGGTGGCATACAACTTTTATTTATAATAAACGTAGGTATTCAGCTGTCATAGAGAGCAATAAATCAATTACTGTACAAATAAATAAACTTCAACACCACCATAATGTAATCAATCAGCTGATACTCGACATCGCATGAGCATCTTTCATAGCACTCTACACTTTTTTGTTTATTTACATACATTTGGAAATAAGGCAAGACCAGTGTTGACTAATTATTCTTTTTAAACCATAAAATTAGCAGATGAGTGTGCTAGACAGTGGAGGTCAAACTCCTCCAAACCCATCCAAACAGTGTGACTTCTGTTGACGACGTGGACGAAGACGCTGAGAGGACCGATCTCCGACCCAAGAGCATTTTCCACACTGTAACCCTGACAAACAATTAACTGTGAATTAAAAACAGAAATGGTTCTAAATGACCGACACTTTCACACTGCTAGTCCAGAATCGTACCTCAGTACATCTTGTCGAGTTCAAAAGAGATTTAATGGTCAACTGAAACGCATGCACATGAATGCATTAATATCATAATTTGATTCATACGATGTGGCAGGAATATGGAAAAAAAAACTATGAAACATTAATATTTTTTGTTAACTCACAGACAACCCTGGAAATCATTTAGACTCTGAAGGCCTCAGGAAATCAACCCTGTCTGACCTCATCTAATCAAGCATCTTAAGACATTTTCGCTTGACAGCATTAGACAAAATAATGTTAAAGGCTTCTTTTACATGGTGATAGTTGCATCAGTTAAACACATTATAAAAATGGCTTAGTATTCAGCAAATTCTTAATAATTTACACTTAAGACTGAGATTTTGTGCTTAAGAAACAAGTCAAAATAACAATAAAAGACAATTTGACATTTAAGATCAGAACATCTAAACTTTCCCTTTCATACATCATTTACTCAGTAGTCCCAAATTGTCACAAACTTCATAACTTTATTCAGGTTCTGTGGGTGAAACTAATTTCTGATAACGTATGAGAGGTATCTTGTTAATCTGTTCCATAATATGTGACCCTCCGCCTTCGCTGAAATTTCCAGGAAATTTAACATTTTCGTTTCTGCACGAGGGATAAAATCATGCTAGCTTCACTTTCTCAAGTGTTTATGATAATCATTTTAACATCATGTGAGATGTAGATACAGCTGTCTTAGAGCTTGTTTTCAAGAATTAGAATTAGCAGAATGTCATGAAACCTGTCATGAAGATGTCTACGTCATATATCAGCCCAAAATATGTATATTTACATGAATAAAATTCACTATTATGATTTTATGACATTAAATATGTGATCATGTGCAAAATATCATTCTCATTAGGTGCAAAAAAAGTACTTCATTATTTAAAATATAAAGTATGTATATATCATACTAGTACTGTCTTTAATTTATGCTATTTAAAAAAAAACCTCGACATGATTTTTCTATAACAGTAGTCAAAAGATGATATCATTTAAATTAATGCAAATTATTTAAATTGAAAAGTATTTATATATCATATAAATGTCTGCTGTACTGTATTTAATTTATGCTATTTAAAAAAAATTGGACATGATTTTTCTATTTCTAGTCAAAAGCTAATATTTAAATGAATGCAAATTATTTAAACTGTAAAGTATATATCTATTATGAAAATGTTTGCATTTAATTTATTCTATTTTTTTAAAAAGAAGGAAAACTGGACATTTTATTGTAACATTAATGAAAATCTAACAATTTAAATGAATGCAAATTATTATCTGCTTCATTTCATTGAAATGTTTTATTCATTTATTTTTCTTTTTTTTTTACGTATGATTACAGCATGTTTTTGTCCCCTGTGGGAATGAACGTTTCCACATACAGCAGCTGAAAGCACCTCACCTTGATTTTAATGGTACAGTGGCTCAGTGAGGAGCAGCTCAGAAACACCTCCAGCTGCATCTTTACGGTGGGTTCATCCATCACTGCTCCACATGCTAAACAGACGAATCCTTTCCTAGAACCAACACACATGCAACTTTTATTGCTGTTTTTTTAAATGTTTGTTGAGTCATTTTCAGTTTGAGGGCTCAAAGGCACCATGATTCATCACTTTAGCTTTAGCTCTTACACAGGAATGTGAAAACAATTTAGCCATGTGGTGGGTTGTGATTAAACACAATGTAATGGAGGCATCTTACACATTAAAGGGATAGTTCACCTTCAGTTGCTGGTCCCCATTGACTTGCAGTGTTTTTTGTCCATACTATGGACGTGTTACGAATCAAGCCTCTGTGGCTCCCTCCGATCGCCACCTTTTTCCCCATACTATGGAAGTCAATGGGGACCAGCAACTGAAGGTGAACTATCCCTTTAACTCTGAACACATATGGGTCAACAACCTTACAGACTGTACAAGACCAACACATGCATTTAGCATTCCAGGACAGCACCATTATTCTGTATATTCTATTTGTCAGATGCTTTTATTCAAAGGACTTGCATTGGTTTTCAAGGCATACATTTTTTTCATGCATTTGCTGGGAATTAAACCCATAATCTTGGCATTGCTAGCGTCATGATCTACAGTTTGACTTATAGGAATGTCAATGTATAAAGTTGACAAGTGTTTTACTTCCATAATCTGACATATTTCTCTGCAGTGAATGGGTGCCGTCAGAATGAGAGTCCAAACAGCTGATAAAAACATCACAATAATCCACAAGTAATTCTTATAAACTAGCAGCTTTTTACTTCACGCGACATTAATTTGATGGACTGGAGTTGTGTGATTGTGATGTTTTTATCAGCTGTTTGGACTCTCATTCTGACGGCACCCATTCACTGCAGAGGATCCATTGCTGAGCAAGTGATGTAATGCTACATTTCTCCAAATCTGATGAAGGAACAAATTCATCTACATCTTCTTGAATGGCCTGAGGGTGAGTAAATCTCCAAGAAATGTTCATTTTTGGGTGAACTATTCCTTTAAGTCTGTTTCTGTGGCTTTGGGAACAAAATAAAATGCCACAAACACGTCCCCTATAATGTACTTTGGGAAAACTCAATTTTCTGACTGACTTCTTAATAAAGAAAGCATTTGGGACTCAATAAACACTTCATTTTACAAGATGACACAAGTAGGACTTTGCAGCTGTGATGCTGCTTTAATAATGTCTACTAGGCATTAGTTCTCTAGAACTAATGTTAATCTGTCAGCCCATCCTTATCACAGATGGTGTAGGTTGATGTTCACTCAGGATTGTTTCTGGTCTTTAAAGTTCACCAGTGTGGACTTAGAACTGGTTTAGAAGAACTTTGGACTTACTGTTGTTCTCGAGTCTCTAAACGGCAGCTCTTGCAGTGGCTGCAGGTGGGCCAGGAGAACGCTGTGCTTTCATCCACTGCTACAACCACACCTGCACATTACCATACGCAAATAACAAATCATTAAAATCCTTTCATTGACACACTTGACTCCAATCACTTTGCCTGTTGATCACAGGATTAACTATGTATTGTATTAGTAACTAACACAGTTGCACTCTTAAAAATTAAGGTTCCAAAAGGGATTTTTCACAGTAATGCCATAGAAGAACGATGTTTAGTCCACCTTTCAGTGAACAGGTTTTTTTTTTAAATAACCATTTTTGGAACCTTCTGTGGAATCAGGGGTTCCATGAATGTTAAAGGCTCTTCATGGAACCATAGATTGATTTTTAAGGATGTCATCTTTAATAATTTGTTTACTAGTTTCAGTTTACTGGTTATGAAGAAGCCCATTACTGCTATTTTTACTCCTTACTGTGTAAATTAGCTCATCACTGTTATTTTTACCCTTCTGATTTGACCTACTACTGTGAAATGAATTATGAAATTTTACACAGAAATAAATTAACACATAATCTATGACTTTGTTTGTTCAGACTTCATCTGAGAACTTTAAATTTAGTCTCTGCATGGACATTTTCTGACAAATAACATCATAAAAGCAGTAACACGCAGCACACAAACACATCTGTGTTACATAACAAACAGCAGGCAGCGTGATAAGACTCCTGCGTGAACCTCTGCACTCAGCCAGAAGCTGAAGTTGCTGACCAGTGCAGAAGATAATTCGTGCTCGTTACACTTTTGAATCAGATAATTTGTCTTATCTTCAGGGTGAAACGGCCACAGAGATTCAAAGAATAACACGGAGTGTCAAATATCACATTTCTATCCTCTAATTGAACGTGGAACAATCTAAACAATGTCTGCATGAAACCTCAGTGTGGATGACAAAATATGACATAATAGAATCTAAATGTATCGCTTCATGCTTTGGGTCGTCCACAGGGATTTCAGCTTGAATAATTTTCATTCAGTAGTTTTGAACGTTTCCTTAAAACAGACAATCTGTAATGCATTATAAAGCATTCATGGCTGAATTTCATAAAAACATGCGCAGGTAATTTTTCACCACAGAATTAAAAGAAAAAATTATTTATTCCTGATAAAGAAAAGAATGCATCTTTTTAGGACCATTAAGATTTTGTGACATTGTTTTCATGACAAGTACAAATGCAGACTTGTTTTGTGTAATTTATTTAAATAATTTAATGATTTAAATAAATACTACCTTGATGTTTACATACATTACAATATAATGAAAAATATTTACTTGTTACTAGTCATTATTCAAATAATTACTAATATGATTTATGATAATTAATCAAATTATTTTCCAATTAGAGTAATGAAAATGATCATGAAAATAATGTCAAAATGCAAAGATGCGAGGAAATGAGAGCAAATGAAATGTACACAAATGTAAACATTTTTACACAATATTTACTCAAAGTTCTCTAAAAATTATTTGAAATGTTCATTATCCATTGAGAATTTGTTGGTAGATTTTCTGGTAAAGATAAAGTATGGCATTACTATACCACAACAGAATTTTTGGAAAATTATTTTAGTAAATAAAAAGTTTTTTTATATATATTATAATAATTTTAAATAATGTTTTTAAACGAATTTCCCATCTGCCATTGGTCAGTCAAAGACCAAAGAGTAGACAGTATGTTTATTTACTCAATACGTTTAGGGAGATTTTTTTTTTTTTAGAGAAATTCTGACTACTAACTCTACACAAATTTCTGCTATTTTTTTTATTATTTTTTTTAATCAGTTTTTAGCCAGGCATTTTTTTAGCTTGTTTTCTACTGTTTTTAGCCTTTAACATAATTTTTTCTACAAACTGCCACTGCAAAGCCATTCTATTAATATTACTGCAGATAAACCGACCCCTGTATGATGCATGTGGTTAATTGATTTACATGTCAGATGGTCTCACCCCGTCTAACTGGACAGCTCTCGGGCAAAAAACAAGTTGCGAATAACACACAACTGTGTTTTTCATTTTCTGAATGATACATTTTTAGATATGTGGTATTACTGATGACATTTGAAAAAGCAATGAAATAACTCTCAAAAACTATTATTGCTAAGAAGATGGTCAATATTTGTGGATTATTTAAAGAATGAAACAATTCAGAGAAATGGCATCACTTTGCATGAGCTAAAATAATATAATAAGAGAATGAACAGAACACTTTGTAACAAAATGTGACTTTTATATCTCAACACCAGGCAAAAAGACAACTTCAACATGTGGGAGAAACATCTTTAAGGAGGAAGGAGCAAATAACAAACCACAAGAACAAAGCCTGAGCCAACAAACAACTGGTTTCGTTTAAATGGCCAAAAATGCTGTTTTTGTCCATTTAAAAAACAATGGCCCCCCTCCCACCCGAGATCTGGTTCTGTCAGGCTGGATCATACCAACTCCTCAAAACAAGGGAGGCTCTGGGGGGAATATACCAACCTGTGACAGTGCAGAGAGAGTATGGGAGGGTTTCTGGATCCAGGTGCTCTAGTATTATGGGCCGCGGAATGGAGAAGGATGGGTCCTCTGGTTCCAGTTGGATCACTGTCTGTTCCCACCAGAATATCTGAGATGGTTTACGAAAAAGGAGCAGTAGTTTAATGTCATGGAACGTTCTACAGTCCTGGCTCTGAGAAATAACAACATGAAGATTAATGCAGGAAACCTCTAAATCTCAAAATAGTTCAGACATGAAGAAGCAACCACAGAGACTTTCAGCTTGAATGGCTTCCATTCAGTAGTGCCGAACTTTTCCTTAAAAAAAAAAAAAAATGTTTAATGCATTATAAAGCATTTATGGCTGCATCTCATGAAAACATGTCAAGGTCGTTTTTCACCCAAAAATGAAAAGGAAAAAAAAAAAAAAAGAAGAAAAGTGATACCTATTTTTAGGAACATTTTGTGACATTATTGAAAATTAAGCACAAATTCACTTATTTATTGATTTTGTCATTTATTTAAATAATTTAATTATGTACATAGATACTACCATGACGTATAAATACATTATTATGTAAAATATATAATTATTTATTACAACTTATACTATACTATATATACTACATAATATCATTATTTTCACATTACAGTAATGAGATTATCATGAAAATAATGTCACAATGCAAAAAAAATGTTAACAGTCCAAAAATGAAAAAAATAATATAATTGATTATTTCTCTCTTTTGATTTCAGGGTAAAACGTGACCTGGACATGTTCTTTACATTGTTTTTAAGATTAATCCTCATAATGCCCAATAATACCTTATAATCAGTTTTATTTTAGTATTATTGAGATATTATTATAGTTGTTAGTATAATTTTGAATCAGTTTTCATTTTTAAATTTTCTGTTTTCATTTTAGTTAACGTTTTAATTAAAACTAGTAGATGCTTTGTGTTGTTGTTTTTTTTTGTTATATAGTTTGTATTTATTTTTATTTCAGTTTTAGTACATCAAGTTCAATTAAATAAAAAATAGAAATAAGGCCTTGGCAACGAGATTTAATTTAATCTAGTTGCCAAGACAACATTTATCATTTTAATTACATTTGTAAGTTTTTTTATATTTTAATTTCAAGTAACAAAATTTGTTTTGTTTTTTTAATGGTTTTAATTTTTGGTTCAGTTTCATTTAACTATAATAACCCTGAGGCATTGTTAATTATAATACTTCAGAATTACTACTTTTATGGTAGACTGAACCAGTAATTAGCAAGTCATGAGACAATGAGACAATACCAGCTGATGTGTTCATATATGTCTAACAGCGTCTCTGAACATCAGAAGGGGTTGTGTCTGCGGGGTTTCCAGCACCTGTGTTACTGAGCTCTGGATCAGGCAGGATGGGCTCAGACACATGGCTACAGTTCTCCTGTTCCCCTCTGCGTTCAGCTCCATTTGCAGACTGGGATCTGTCACAAACAGCAGCATCTCCCTCTCGCTTGCATTTGAGCTCTGCAATACAAAGATGCATGTGGAAATCAGTGAATTTTATTAAATAAATTATTATGAACTGACTTGAGATTTTAAGATTAGCACTGGAATATACTTCTGTCAGGACCACTATAGTCAAAATGATAGATACTTAGCATAAAGTTTGGTTTGGCGGTATGGTTCTGTTCTGGGCAAAAACCTCCCTGCCCATCCATGCAGCCTGTCATGAATGAGCAGGGAGAGCAGCAATAATAACCCCCCTAGGGTTAACAGAACAGAACAAGGCAGATATCATTAATGTACTTAATGATATTTAAGTGTAACACTTTATTCAAGATAAAGGAGTCTGATTAGCAAGGAATATCAGAAAGCCAAGTCCTGACTGTGGCGAAAGGAGGAGCTGGGGATGGAGGAGGGTAATTTGCTCCGGAGCAAGCTGAAAAGCTGCTGAATAATACTGAATAGAGCTTATATAGGAATTCCGCAATAGGTGTCGTATTCCTATAGGTAGATGGGGATCAGCTGAGAGTCAGCTGATGCGAGCTTGACTAACGTGACCTGCCAGAACTAATGCTAACGCTTAAT
>NW_015557091.1:1648989-1657447 GCF_001515605.1 Sinocyclocheilus anshuiensis | reverse complement strand
GTTTGGTTTGGCGGTATGGTTCTGTTCTGGGCAAAAACCTCCCTGCCCATCCATGCAGCCTGTCATGAATGAGCAGGGAGAGCAGCAATAATAACCCCCCTAGGGTTAACAGAACAGAACAAGGCAGATATCATTAATGTACTTAATGATATTTAAGTGTAACACTTTATTCAAGATAAAGGAGTCTGATTAGCAAGGAATATCAGAAAGCCAAGTCCTGACTGTGGCGAAAGGAGGAGCTGGGGATGGAGGAGGGTAATTTGCTCCGGAGCAAGCTGAAAAGCTGCTGAATAATACTGAATAGAGCTTATATAGGAATTCCGCAATAGGTGTCGTATTCCTATAGGTAGATGTGATCAGCTGAGAATCAGCTGATGCATGCTTGACTCACGTGACCTGCCAGAACTAAAGCTAACGCTTCATTTTTCAATGTACAATGCACATTTTCTCTTTTCAAATATGTGGACATAAATATTGTGTAAAATTGTGTAAAGGTTTGAGTATATCTCATGTGCAGGAATTCAAGAATGAAAGAAATTATTATAATAGTTCAATATGAAAAAACGATCTATATATTAGGTAACACTATGTTACGACCCAATTTTGGGATATAAAATGTAAAAGAATAAAAAGCAGTTCAGATAAAGGGTAAATGGCAAAGGAATTATTATTTTGCAATAATAATATGTATGTAAATTTGGGGAAAATATGGGTGTTTATCAAACAACGGTTTGAATACACAAGGCTAAATAAAACTTCATTTGTTTTACCTCATTTACAAAGACATAAATCTGTCATTATCCCAGGAAAAATGCTTTAGGGCCAGTTTCCCAGACAGACTGTTCCTTCATACACCTACACAGATGTGCAATGTCAATAGCAAAACAAACAGAGCAAATCAAAACAAAACAAAAAAGGTTAATCTACTATCCACACCAGCGTGTGTGCATGACCCTTCACCTCCTACAAATAAATCCCAGGTTATCAAAGTCCAAAATCTGAGGGTTTGCTAGATCAGTCCAACAGATTGTCAATGGATGATGTCACTTAAGGGAAGCTTGCGTCAAACAGCGCGTAAAGCTTTCCAAACACTTTTCCAAAGGTGTACAGTTTGGAAGCAACCCTGAGGGATGAAGACTTGGCAAATGTGCTGGGAAAACAGCTACGGTGGCTTCTTACGAAGACAATCTAAAGGCAAAGCTAAGGACTATTTCTCACACTCTTTAAACCAGGCGTGCCAAGGTGGTCCACAAAGATAGCTATGATGAAAAATGATGATCTGATTTATGCATTTGTTGTTAAAAATAGGTTACAAAAACATTACCAGTAATTGTTTATGAACCACAGTGGCCCAAAAGCTGCAACGACACCTTGAAGATTCATCCTAAAAAACAAAGAAAGAAAGAATCATTCATAAATCATTTTACTGGTTTGCACACCAGTGTTGGTATTGTTAACTAAAACTATTAAACAGCATTTTCATCAATTGAAAACAGCTGAAATAAAACAAAATATAAATATTAGATGAAAAACATACACTTAAAAATAATTTTAAAAAACACTTAAAATTTGGAAATATTACCTTGGAAAATAACTGAAATAAATCGGCTGAGGTACTAAAACCGAAATAAAAATAAATATTACACATATAAATAATAATAATAATAAAAATAAATATAACAAATAAAATAACTACTAAAAATGCACATTACAAAATTACTAAAACCTAAACTAAAATTAAAATGAAAACTGAAAATATAAAGACTGAAGCTCATTCAAAATAAAAACTATAAAGGTATATAAATAATAATAAAACACTGTTCCACACCTTTCAACCAATTCATTTTCAATAATTAATATTACTGGATAATGATCTTTAAAATTGATTGCAAATATATAAAAAAATTAAATGATATAATAGCTGCACTCACAAAAAGTCATTTGTAATTATTTTATTTTATTAAATTTATTTTAAAATATTTTAGTCCTGAACATAGTTAGAAATATATATATATATATATATACACACACACACACATAGATAGATGTATATAGATATATATGTAATTATATAAATATAATACTGTAAATAAATTGCTTATTGCTAAAATATTTTGCTATGTTTTAAATACTTGTGTGTATTTATAGATAGATAGATAGATAGATATAGATAGATCGAATAAAACTATACAGATTATAGATTATATAACAAAATAAATATATTTTTTGTTTTTAACAAATGAGACAAAAATATTTTCTTTGCCATTTATTTATTGAGAAAAATGATCCAATATTACATATCTGTGTGGTGCTTGTTTCTTGTAATTGCTGTTCGGCTTGTAGGAATTCTAGCCCCTCATTTCTCCAGTAGCCCTCTGGCTTATCCGCATGATCTTTAGCAAACTGCAGACTGGCAGCAATGTTCTTTTTGGATGCACCATGCACACCGTGGTTGTTCAGTGTTCTCCTGATGGTGGACTCATACACATTAACATTAGCCAATGTGAGAAAGGTCTTTAGTTGCTTAGAAGTTACCCTGGGTTCCTTTGCAACCTTGCAGACTATTACACGTCTTGCTTTTGGAGTGATCTTTGTTGGTCAGTCACTCCTGGGGAGGGTAACAGTGGTAACCATTTGTACACAACCTGTCTGACTGTGGATTTGTGGAGTCAAAACTCTTTAGAGATGTTTTTGTAACCTTTTCTAGCCTGATGAGCAACAGCAACTCTTTTTCTGAGGTCCTCAGAGATCTCCTTTGTTCATGCCATGATACACTTCCTCAAACATGATCAGACTTTGATAGATCCCTGTTCTTTAAATAAAACAGGGCAGGCAATGACACCTGATAGTCATTTCACTGAATGAAAACACCTCTGAACGGATGGACTCTTAATTTCACCTTCAAATTAACTGCCGATCCTAGAGATTCACATACTTTTGCACCGCACAGATATGTAACACTGGTTAAATTTTCTCAATAAATAAATGAAAAAGAAAATATTTTTGTCTCATTTGTTTGATTGGGTTATCTCTGTCTATTTTCAGGACTTGTGTGAAAATCTGATTATGTTTTGGGTCACATTTATACAGAAATATAGAAAATTCTAAAGGGTTCACAAACTGTCAAGCGGCACTGTATAGTTTTAAAATCTCAAAATTCCTCGATATTTGAGGTTTTCCTTTATTTTGTTATTTATTTTTGAAGCATGTCTGGTAAAAGAGATTGCTGTCAGTCTGTTTTGACGTTGTTTTGAGTGCTGTACCTCAAGGATCTCTCTTAGCGTCTGAAGTACAGGTGGTCGGGTACAGTGAAGATTCAGTCTGTCCTGATAATGGAACTATGTGACCCTGCTGGACGCTCAGTCTATAGCAGAAACTGGGCGGTGGGACTCGATCCTGGAAAGCACAGACTGTCCTGACTATTTAAAAATCAACTAGATCGTTTAATAGTTCAGCGGGGTCATTTGATGGAAATAAATATCATTTACCTCTGTCACTCAGAGTAAAGTTCCCTTCCCAGTCAACCAGATTATTTATAGAAACAAAACAGCAAAAACACTCATTCAGAAGCCACCGTAAGCTCATTAACTTATGACTGCATACATTTGCATATATTTACATTACTTGGCCCGCTCTGATGAAAAAAAATACAAATGATTTTGGTGAAGGTTTAGGGAAGGTTCAAAAGTAGTGTCCTTCAAGATACAAAAGGATAACAAAATGCTATGAATAGTAGAAAATGGTTCCTTTAAAGGGGTGTTTGAATGCGATTTCACTTTTTTTACGTTAGTTAGTGTGTAATGTTGCTGTTTGAGCATTAACAATATCTACAAAGTTGCGGCGCTGAAAGTTCAATTCAAACGGAGATATTGTCTTTTAAAATTCTGGCAGTTTAATGCCTACAAAAACGGCTGGTAGGGACTACGACGAGTTACTTCCCAGGTTTGTGACATCACAAACCCAGACAAACTCCGCCCCCCAGGAACATGCAACAAAGGGGGTGAGGCCATGCTGCGCTGCTTTAGAGAAGAGGAAGAAAACTAGGGGTGCACGTAAAAATCTATTCATATATGAATCGTGATTCTGTCTTCTAACGATTCTAATGGATTCACAAGTTTCAAAATCAATGTTCTAAAGCAGCGGTTCTCAATCCTGTTCCTCGCGCCACCCTGCTCTGCATCTCTCTCTCTCTCTCTTATCTCTCATTCGGATCACAAGCTCGGCTCGGTTCCATTTATACACTTATTTTCACATAGCTATGAGAAGAGTTAAACATGGAGGCGCGTGCGGTTGCCGTACTGTATTACAGCTTTAATCAGGATAAAACCGTATATTAAAAGCTAACAGAAGCAGTAGCATTTACAAATAACAGAGTATCTAAAAGTATGAGATAACAACAAACAAAAACATACCATTAAGAGCCGTGCTTGCACAGACTCTGCGCGATCCTCTTAGTCTCAATCGGGCTCAAATTGATAAGCAATATAGACGACGCCATTGTTTACAATACAACCGGAGCACATGCCGCTGAGGTGAGAGGCGGGACGCTTAGACGCACACTAGAGGCAGTTTAGCCAATCACAACACACTGGACTAGCTAACCAATCAGAGCCCATCCCATATTTCTGAGGGAGGGGCTTCATAAAAGCAGGAAATGAACAGCGCGTTTATAGGAGAAGGGACAGAGCGGTGTGGAATAAAGGTAAATTATATGAAAAATAATGCGTTTTTTTTTTTTTAAACGAAGCATTAACACATGTTAGACAGCACCCCATAAACACAATCAAGTATAGAAAAAAAAACAGTCAACCACCCCTTTAAAGCTGATTTTTTAAACCCAAGGCATAAAGAAAGTTTTAGGCCTAATAAAAGATGAATGTAACAAAATTTCTACAAAACAAGCAGATTTTGGGGGGAAAAACTGAAGATACAGTTGACATTCATGACATTCTGATGTCTAGGTCTCTCGTTCAGTGTAAGTCTAAGGGATTTGTTGCCCATGTTTTCACCTGTTAGGTGAAAATCTGTAGTATGAAAGTACCAGCACAACAGCTGCTAGATTTCATTCATGTCTGGTATGGGACAAGTCGCACGGCAAAGTTTAATACTCAGCGTCAGGGGTTTGTTTAAATCACTAACTCTTAGTACGAGAAACTGCAGTGATGTTTGTCTTCGCAACCACCGCTAATGAGTAATATTGTATTTTTAATCTCTGAAGGTTTATTTATGTGCTTTGGTTAAGAATGCAGCGTGGCGGTTGTTTTGACATTGGACTGCCGCTATCCAGGAGGAATCTTCCATGTGAGATAAATGTGAAGTAAACAGGCTGTGATTTATGATGTGATCTGAAAACCTACGCTGGGAGACTGCGGCAGATCGTCATGAGATTTTGGATCAACCGGAGGAGGCCACAAACTGTCAATCATACTGAAGAGCGGAGAACATCTGCAAAGAGAAGAAGAGAGAGGAAAAGAAATAAGGTTTCAGTCTCTGATTGTTCAAATTCAGGGGTCCTTCCAGAAACACGGGAGCCGAAGGTGGAGTGTTTACAATGTCAGTCTCAATAGCTTCGGTTGGACTGACATGCTGCCAAGTTGAGCTGCTGTTGGAGCTGAACAGTGTCTGCTGACAAGTACGAGATCAGTTTCACTAGCAGGCTGAGGCTTGTTCACACACACACACACACACACACACAGAGGTAAATAATCTGTCATTAAAACATTCAAGAATTAAATTATCGCTATTGAAAATGCTGATAATTTAATATTTGGCAGGCCAAGTGTTATTTTAACACTCCAATTCCGAGTTTATGCTGCTAACAAAACAACTCAGACGGACTGACATTCAGACAAAAGGACAGAGATCAGCTCCGTCTGTGTTTGATTTAATAGATTGACAGATAAACACTCCCACATTATGACAATTAGAATGGATATGGCGTAAATAGGTACCAGGGTTATTATCGTTAACTAAAACTTAAACTATTAAAAACTTTTTGTTAACTGAAATAAAGCTGAAATAAAATAAATTAAAAATGTTAGATAAAAAACTAAACGAAATTTAGTAAAAACTAAAACTGAACTTAAAACTGAAATAAAAATAAACATAACCTAAATAGTTCTAATAATAATTACAAATAATAAAAATTACAAAAGTATACATAGCAAAATTACTAAATATTAAGCTTAAATTAAAAAGAAAGCTGAAAATATAAAAAGAAAAGCTAAATAGTATAATATTTGATTTTTTTTTTATTTAAGCTACAATTAAAAAAGAAATTTGAAAATGTAAAAAAAAAACACTAATTTATAATATTATTAAAATAGATTAATTTAAATAGGAATATTTTAAAAAAGTAATAAAAATGGCAAAAGCACCAAAAAATTACTATTACTAACGTTAGTAAAAATGACTAACGTTAAACTAAAATTAAAAAGAAAGCTATTTATATATATATATATATATATATATATACACACACACACATGAGAATGCTAATTCAAAATACTGAAAAAAGCTATAATAATACTATAATAAAACTATAATAGTATATACTGGTGTAGGGTACTCGAGTTGCTATATGGCTGTTTGGAGATCATCAGAAGTTCTTGATTTTTCATTATAGATCAAATTCAGTTTCTTGACTCTTAAAAGCTCTAATACATAGATGGATTTCTAGAACGAGA
Source organism: Sinocyclocheilus anshuiensis (assembly GCF_001515605.1). Lineage (NCBI taxonomy): Eukaryota > Metazoa > Chordata > Actinopteri > Cypriniformes > Cyprinidae > Sinocyclocheilus > Sinocyclocheilus anshuiensis. Next base: position 1,650,761 of record NW_015557091.1, on the reverse strand, counting down.
GAATAAAATGTTCTTAGTGGAGCTTAAATAGCATTCTTGAGCCCTGTGTGTGCCTCAGTGCAGCATGATCTGTTCACTCACAACCAGTTCCACAGCTGTCTTAATCACAGTCTAGCTCTCTTTCCCCCTCACCTCTTCCTGTGACCCGCTCAACCGCCCTATCCAGTCCAGCGGGACGAGCCCTCGCTGAAAACACTCAACATACTGAGAGAATCAGACTCAAATTAAGCCATATATCTTATGTCTTACAGTACAGACAGTCATATTGTTCATTTCTGGAGAAAGTTGTCTATTCCTGAGCATTAACTCCAAAAAACTCATCTTTTCTAGTATTCTGTTTTTACATTTACATATCAGCAAACACTTTTATCCAAAGCACACTTTATCCAAAGAGCCAACAATGCCAGGTTTATTAGACAACTATTAAAAAGTAAATTTTTCTTGAAATAGCATTCAGAATTAGAAAAAAAACAATATGAAACAGAGAAGATGAGCTAGATCACTGTAATAATTGTGATGTGGAGCTTTTTTCTTATGTATAACTGATCCAAACGTGCAAAATCATTTATTTAAGGTATAGTTAAGATGTATATTTAAATATTAGATTAAACAAATGGACAGCTACTAAGTTTAACTAAATTTACTAACTGGTAATAAATAAAAACTAAACGTGAACTAAAACTAAAACTAAAATAAATTAAACCGAAATAGTTATATTAAAAATCTGACAAAACTGATGGAAGTTTAAAATGACAAAAAATTAAACTACAATTATTATACTAAACATAAAATAAAATAAAATGTAATAAACATGAATAAAACTATAATAACATATAAATGATAATAAAATAACACAAGTTCCAAATGAGTTACAACCACGGAAGACAAAAGGAGATATTAGTCAGAAAGTTCAGGCTGCTCTTCCATACAATGAAAGTGGAAATTGGGGACTGTGACTGTTATGCTCAAAAAAATAAAAAAAGCATGATAAAAGCAGTCCAAATGACTTGTGCACTAAATTTCAAGTGCTCTGCAACCATTCACTAGGGTTATGTGAAGAAAAGACTAGAATTTAAGATGTTATTTACTGAAAATCTTCCCCTTCACTGTTAACATTTGGGAATATTGTCAGCAAATAATATAACTATTTAAAATTAAATTTTTCTTCACATAAAGCAATCATATGGCTTTAGAGGACATGTTTTATGTTCTTAGTGTCTTTTTGGAGCTTGACAGTCCCAGTCCCCATTCACTTTTATTCTATGGAAAAGAGTAGCATGAACATTCTGCTAGACATCTCTTTTTGAGTTCCATTGAAATAAAACACAAAGTTTTGAAATACATAAGGGAAAGTAAATGATGACAGAATTTCCTTAAAGGTGGGGTAAGCGATTCTTCAAAAACGCTTTAGAAAACTGATTTGGGCCGACTAGCAAAACAAACTTGGAGCCAATCAGCAGTAAGGGGCGTGTCTACTCATGATGTGGAGGAGAGAGCGTTCAGTGCAAAGCACAGGACGGACATTAGCCAAGCTGTCCGACAGAAAGATAGAGATGGTGGATAAAAAACAAAAGAGGAAAACGTCTGCGGAACAAAAGAAGGCGTAAGGAAAGAAGTAGGACCCGTGTAAATATCGGATCAGCTTTCCAGCGCTGGAGAGAACTCAAGGAGCGGAAGGCCTGCGATCGGACGCCGAGGTTGCTTTGTTTCTTCTCGATAGGTGAGTAACACCGTGTCTGCGCCGCAACAGCTAAAGTCTGTCTAGTACACGA
>NW_015557091.1:1647420-1648973 GCF_001515605.1 Sinocyclocheilus anshuiensis | reverse complement strand
GTTTGTTTTGGTGATTTCAAATGTCAACATTGGCTACCAGAAATCGCTTAGCCCACCTTTAAGTGCCCTAACCCTAATCTCACACACCCTATTCACCATATAGATGGCCGTTGATTCCAAATAAGCAGTGCATGTTGAAAGGAATCTTGGGTATTCGTGTACACGGCTCATGTTCATATCTGTGGAAACGTGTCACCAGAATTTCCCATCACGTGCCATCTTTAACTTAAACAACACAAATGTTAAAGCAGTGACCACGCAGACAACCTTGAGTGAGCAGATACACTGACATGGTGAGCTGCTAATCTGAGCCGGAGAGGGTGGGAACAGGAGCTCATATTAACTTTGAGTTCAATGGAGTGCAGTAAGGTTCACTAATTATTCACAAATAGTGCAGAAAACAGGGTGCAGTTTGAGAGTGCTTTCACACTTGGTTCGATTGCTTGGTCCGAAACCGAGTTTGATTGCTCCCCCCTCCCCCTGCCCCCGCTGGACTGTGTTCACATTATATTATTTGGGTCTGGACCACGGTTCGTTTGCGTCATCAAGCCAACAGCTGTTTACCCCGTTGCTTAGTAACGATGCTGCAGGAGAAGACGGCAAAATGAGTAGCATTGCTCTCTTCAATTTTATATTTATGCTTTTGAACCATTGGTTTTATTTCCAAAGCTTCAGTACATAACGGCACTTACGTCTGCCTTACGAATGTACTGCAAATGATCTAAAGAACTCTGAAGCTCTCTGCTTGTAGCGCGTCAGTCACGCTTGTCAGGAAAGTGAGTGAAACACACACAAATACACATTTTGATCAAATAATACGTCATTAATAGCGGTTCACTTCTGTGGCAAATGCATAACATTCCTCTCTGCACTTTTATATAGTTACGTTTTTGGACCGTTCGTTTTGTTTACAAAGCTTCGGTACATAACGGCACTTATGTCTGAGTTTACGAATGTACTGCAAATGCTCTAAAGAACGCTGAAGGCAAACAGAAATTAGATATACAGCTCTCTGCTTGAAGCGCGTCAGCCACGCTCTGCAGGAAAGTGAGTGAAACACATACAAACACACATTTTTATCAAATAATATGTCATTAATAGCGGTTCACTTCCGTGATTTGGTACGATTGCGTTCACATCAGCAGCGAACCGTACCGGAGTTCACTTGAACCATACCCCAGACCACCCTTTTTAAGCGGACTCGGGTACGGTTCACGGGTGTGCACCTGAGTTCGGAAGACCGCGTTCACATCATCCAAACGAACCGAACTCTGACGTCAATCGAACCCGGTGCGCACCAAAAGTGCTAGTGTGAAAGCACTCTGAGACAAAATATGAAGAAGATAAGCTGTTTGAATACAAAACAAATTGTTGGATTTTGGAGGATAAATAAATCATTTTTATTTCATATTTGCTTTTTATAGTTTTATTTATATTCTATAAATAAATATTACTTAATTCATAACTTTATATCCTATAAATAACTATTTATGTATATACTTATATAGATTTAGATTTTTATTATTATTAATACTAATATATATTAATATATT
>NW_015557091.1:1639197-1647410 GCF_001515605.1 Sinocyclocheilus anshuiensis | reverse complement strand
TATATATATATATACTGATTTGAGGCATTTAAGTTGTTTTATAATATATATAAAATATATTGTTACTCTTTTGTTGGTTTGATTGCTTTGGATAAAAGCGTCTACTAAATGATTTAATGTAAATGTAAATAATATGATATGATATGATATGATAAAAAAAAGGAAATCAGTTTGGTTGTGTTTTTCTTAAAAGTCTTCAAATAATACTCATGAAAAACTTTAAAATGATATTTTTCATATCAGCGGGATGTTTTTAGTGTCATGTGATTATATTAGACTCACTTGTTGCGCGTGAGACGCTGGATGACTCTCAGGGCCTGGAGGAGACACACACAGCCCTCCAGCTGCTCAAAGATTCTGTGGACACAACCTCACCAAACATCCCGTAACCATCCTGAACGAGAACGCACAGCCTGAGAAAGAGAAAGAGAGGGAAAACAATCATATTCAACCATTTAACAACCTGTAGTAAATTATTCTCTACTTATTTTGCTTTGCACTACTGATATTTTGTTTTGAATTTTAATATTAATTGTTTACTCCATTTGCAATGCACTACTGTTATTTTACTTATCTTGCACAATTTCTCATTGCTTTTGGAATACAAAAGTTTAGCATTTTTACCATGGCAATAATAAAGCACGCTAAATTGAAATTAAAGTGGTAAGAAAGAGAGTGGTTGAGAAAGACTGAAGTTGTGATGATGTTTCTAAAAATCCAACAAGCATTTGAATTTATTTTGACAAACTCTACATGACAAACTGTATTCATAAATAAACTGCCCAAAATTAAGACCTGCAAATGTGAGTCTCTGATGAAGAGGGAAGCTTCATCCCAACAACAATCACTCACATAGATACAGATACCGTCTACTGATTAAATGTTGACTTTGGCACCGGACTTACTAATAACTTGATCTATGGCCTGACTTGCAGTGGTCACATGGCGGTGTTTCTATACTCAAAATGATATTTTTGCAGGTATTAATAGTCTCTACAGATAGTCAGTTCACAGAAACTGGTGACTTTTTTGGAGCCAGTAAACCACAGGACTAAACAAACAGGCTGGTATTTAAATATATTTTCACATGCGAGACAGTGATTTGATTGCACAGTAGAGATAACTATAGTGGAATACAGAAATAAACACAGTTGATTTGTACATTCTTCACACTGATTTGAAGACGTGTTATTTAGTTAAAAAAGTGCTTGCAAGGCAGAACTGCATTGATATTCCTGAAATAATGTACTTTCATTCGTTTTCTTCTCCACATTTTCCGCAACTAATTCAGCTCAAACCACTTACTGTGCAGACTATTAACAAACAGTGTTTAGTGGAATGTTTAGAACAGAGATTCACAAACTTTTTGTCAGCCGAACCCCTTTGACCCGAAAAAATTGACTTGAAGTGCTCCCTGAGATTTGATGTTAATATTTCAATCATTTAACAACACTCGTTCGTTCACAGTTTTCTGATGTCAGTTAATGGTCACATGACATGGGAAAACACAATATTTAATATTTCTTTAGTGTATTTATTTTTTATCGCTATTTGAAATCTAAGTGATGTCATTACAATATCTGCATACTGAATTGCAGTTTTCTTATCGATTTCTGTCTATTTATCTCACCTTTTGTCGCAAAAGGCATCACACAGGTTTAGTTATGTGTTCATATGCAGAGCTGACAGAAAACAAGATTCTCTCAAACTTCTTATCAGATATGAATCGGTTTCAATTTTCCCATCAATTTCTATCTTTTTATCTCATCTTTTGCTAAAGGTGGCAAGAAGATGTGCTGATTCACACATCACACAGAGCTGACAGAAAACAAGACTCTCTGAAGTTTCTTTTGGTTTACATTCAGTTGTTTTCAAAGAATGAATAGGAATCAGTTTCAATTTTCCAACAATCTCAAATTTGCTATTTAGTCATTTAACATTTATACCGTCCAAAAAAGCACTTTGTCTATGCAAGATATTGTGTTCAACTCAACTTGAGTCAGATTAGGATAATAAAACTGATGTTTCATGTTAAAAAGTCAAATCACCTTTATTTATATAATGCTTTATACAATACAGATTGTGTCAAAGTAGCTTTACAGTGTTAAACAGGATATCAATGATGAATGATATATATCATATATTTCAATGATGCAGACAAAATTCAATTCTGCTGTAAAGCAGCTCTAAAAAGAGGACAATAGTAAACAGTCAATTTTTTGTTTGAGTTTAAGTTTGAGTCAGTTTGAGTTTAATATCTGTGAATTTCATCAATTATGGAATGAATTCAATTCATCTATAAAGCAGCTCTGTAGGAAACAGTGATGTCATCATTTAGCTCATATTGCCAAATATTAAGTGAAAAAATTATTAATAAAAAGTCTAAGCATGTCCAAAAGAAAATCTGCTTTCAAAATAGATTAAAAAAAAAGCAAGTAAACGATGATGGCGCGATATGAGATGACTTTTAATAAACCATGACTGGCGTATCTGGAATCATCCTGACCTGTTGTTACCCTGTTGTAGCGCTGCTAAAGAAGACTGGGGTTAATTGAGTGCGGTTGTGAACACTGAGGCTTGTTTAGACCCATGTGTCTATGAAACCGGAGAACAGGAGGGGTAGTAGCATTTTGTGGTATGGCCAGGTTGACATAAACAACCCCCTGCTTTATTCCTCTCTGATCCGTTTCAGGCACTTCCTCCAATGGAGCGGGACTGGGGGCCGATGCCCCCACCGGGTCTCTGTCATTGGTCAGCCGCAGACACTAGCCACTTTCAGGAATCTGTTATTGTGAGCATTCGCAGGAATTCGCAGCAACTTGGAGGCGCTTCCAGGAACTGCGATCCATTGAGCTTGTCCAAACACTCACATACACACACATTTCACACAAGCCTACTCGATGTAGGTACCCCACTCCCACTCCGTTTCCTTCACACATGCACTAAAACTTCTCTGGCAGCTGATTGGCTGAGGCACAGTGGGCGGGATTCCTTCCGGCACAGCTCTGGCCAATGGCAGCAGAACTTTTGATAAACAGGGCTGTAATCCGACACGTAAAGCACATTGTGTTCTACTTCTTCTAGAAAACATTCAACCCCTCCTGTCTGAGCACAGAGAACTTCTTCAGCCTGTTTATACTGCTCTGAGTTTTTACGGGAACAACATATCTTCTTGGACCCAAAGTTAAATGCTAATTATTGTCTGGAAACTGGCCACAAAAACTTGAGGGGAAAGAAACAAAGAAAAAAAGGGCAGGACGTAACTGCAAACTAGTTGTAATGAGAGAGGTGGTCTTGTTGAAGCACACACATGAAAAAAATATTGTCAACATCTAAGCTGCATGTTGGAGGGTATAAACATGGATTTCAAGCATATGCTTGTAATCTGATTTTAAGCATGTGTGTAGTGAACTTAGAAACAGAGCCAAGACAGTTTGAACAAAAACGATACGTTCTTTTTACCAGTGTTTTATTAACTAAAACCTAACCTATTCAAATCATTTTTGTTAATTGAAATAAAGCTGAAACAAAATAAAACATAAATATTAGATGAAAAACGTAAAAAAAAACTTTAGAAATGTTACTCAATAAAATTACTAAAACTGAAATAAAAATCAATTAAAAGCTATATATATATAACTAAATAAAATAATACTAAAATAACACTGCTTTTTACTGCTGTCACCAGGCAAACAAATAAATATGAATATATTAAAGCTCACAATTTAGCTTCACAAATTAGTTTGGGAAAGACTGAACATTAAGGTGACAGAAAAGTAGAAAAGTACAAGTAAAAATATAAACCATCTTCTTGGTAGAGCAAATGAACAAATGTGCAGTATTTTCTTCAAAAAGTCTAAAATTAAAGAGAGACGATCTGTTCAGGGTGATGCTATGGGGTCGTAAGGGGGTTTTGAGTGTCCAAGTCAAAAGAGCATCACCCCATGATATGGCTCAGATGTTAGTATAGATCACTAGAAATAGTGATGATTGCCCTAGCAACAACTAAATCATTTAGATAAAAAAAATAGAGAGGGTGCAGAAGTTGAACTGATCACAGTCAGCTGACCCAATCTGACTCATACTGGGCCCACAAAACACGCAGGAGATATTTTATAGTTCTGAAAACAAAAACACACAAGTCAATGTTATTTCACTTCTTCGGAAAACTTTGGCCAAGACAAATCAAATCATGAGGGAGCAATAATGGGTTTGTTTGTATAATCAACTGATGCTGCATTTGAACATAAGATGTGTGTATGACTATGTTAAAGTGTACAAGCGCATTTATGCACCATGTGACACCAACTAAGCTACAGTATATAGCGAACACCATTATCCCACTGTATATTCACAACAGTGTTAAAAGTAACTAACTTAATGTACTGTTTACATAAATTACTCATCTGTTTATGTAACAGCTATTCATTCTTGAGTAACATTTTGGGCTTAACAGCTAGACACAACCCAAAACAAAGATTAAACCAATTTGCAATTTAGATCGCAAAACAATATTTGATTTCCTTTTTTGACACTATAATAAATAAGCATTAGACTACAGACAGAAAAAAAATCAACCTCTATTACTAATATTATAAAATTACTATTAATTCTAATAATGACAACAAAATAATATGTAATAATAAAACATAACAATAACAACAATAACTATTATTATTTTAATATTTTATAGTTATTTTTATTTTAGTATTTTAGTATTTTATTGTTATTTATTAACAATACCAACAACAATCATAATAAAAGTATATATTTGTCTCTTTGTAGTTTTTTTATTGTTTGTTTATTATAGTTTGAAAAACATAAATCAATAATTAAAACTGGTTGTGCATATGAGACATTTGATACCTGCACATAAAACGTCTTGGTCTTGGATTGACGATACAATATCGGTCAGATCATCATGAGACTGCTTTATGAGAAAGAGAATTTACGAGAAAAAAAAAATGGAGTGATTGACACAGGAAGCACATGAGGCTGCGAATGGCTGCTAGTCATGTGCTGGGGTCTGCTAAAAATTTTGTGCATTGTGTGTATGTGTATGTGTTGGCTCCAACTTTGTCAGCACCAGCTTTGGTCCAGTCAGTGTTTCCCCCATCAACACACTCCATTCCACAGTGTCTGCTCTTCCTGAGCTTCAGTGTTTACGGCATGCTGTAGCGTCTGACGGGGATCTGGTTACCGACAGTCAAATGACTCTTTTTCCATCACACTTCATCAACACAGCACCACGTGCATTTTTTGACAACAAAACAACATGTCTCATAGCGCTGGAGAGATCAGGAAGCGTATAAGGCAGGAGAACGTGGACACTTAACCTGTGGAAATGATTTCAATCTTGCTGAATTCATGCAGCATGTCTGTAATTAAAACCTGCACATACTGACACTGACAATGCAGTGAAAGCAGAAACAGATGTGGTTTCTGATTGTCCGATTGAACTGTTTAATAACAAACCACTGACCGCAAAGGCACCTACACAGAAAAAACTCAGATTGAACACCTGACGAATAGGAATGCATAAGATTCATTTTGAGGGCACAGAAAGTGTCGTGTCTTAGGAGTCCAAAAGCATTCACTGCGTGATGAAGCCTATTAGAAAGCAGTTAGAATGCTCATATAATTCATGTTATGAGAGCAAAAATGTCCCTTTATGTGTTTTTTTTATTTATATTTATAAGACATCATATAGTTTAGTAATAGTACAACAAGCAAGAGTGCCATTCTCCTGAATATCAGCATGTGAGTGTGATCGTGAATGTGAAATTGATTTTACTTAACAGTACAACAACAACAACAAAGTTAATATTGAGTGAGTTACATTTTAGACACAATATTGTATTTTTTTTCTGTTTCACCAACAAAAATAGTTCAACACAAAGCTGGAGTGGAACATTTGTGCATTTCAGAGAAACACTGCGGCGTTTCGTTCCTGAACGATTCTGTTTTTGAATGAATCATTTGAGTCAGTGATTCAATGATCCATTCATAAAGACAATCACTTGCTTCGTTTCTAAATGTCATTTTTAACAAACTGTTTGAATGAACGATTTAATGAATCACTCATTAAGTCAGGCACTTGTCACCACCTACTGGCAGTTTTAAAAACACACTCAGCAAAAACATTGTTTTTAATTTTTTTTGTCAATATCGCACACCCCCATGTGTCACTTTGAAATCAAGTAGGAATATAATTAATTTTATTTATGAAAGAACAGCTGAACCTGCTTAATATTCTCATTAGTCAACAGATGCCTACATGACCATTTGTTGCAGAAAAAGATGAATGTTCTCAACTAACTCTCACTAACCCTTACACTTTCTCTGTATGTCATTGATACACAGCATTTCCATTTAAATTGATGGATTCAGTTTAAAAATTTCAAATTATCAAACAACTAATTTTCACCTGGTGATGATAGAACAGGCAAAAAAATCTAATAAAATTGAAAACTGAAACACTGAAGAACAGAAACTTTGGAGTGAGTTCTTTCTAATTGGGCCAGAAAGTAACCACCTAGCAACAGCACAGTAATGCTGGGTACACACTAAAAGATTTTTAAAATATTATAAGATCTTCAAAATGTGAGAGACCACAAACATGAGGACAACAAATCCTAGATTTAACCGTTTTGCTCCTATAGTGTGTGGTGTGCAGCGATGTTCCACCCACACATCAGGATTTCTGATCGTAAATATTCAACATGTTGAATATTTATGATTCGCGATCGGGGCGCCTCCGACATTCTTCCGAGCAGATTCAGTCACTCTTAACACACCTCACACCACAGGAAAATCGGATAAGATAATCTTTAGAACCACCAAGATAATCGGGACATTACCTAGGATTGTCGGAAGGGGAGAAATCAGCCCAAAATCAGCCCGATTATCTTGTGGTGTGTACCCAGCATTAGTAACAAGCACAGACTTAAAAAAAAGATCCGTGTCTCCGTGGTCTCTGCTTTCTTCCACTGTAGAAATGTGAATCTAAAATGTCCCCCATGTCTGAGTCTGAGCAGTAGTGATTCATTTGGAGCCCGAGTCTGCGCAGTAGTGATTCATTTGGAGCCCGAGTCCGTGCAGTAGTGAATCGTTTGGAGACCGAGTCTGCGGGGTAGTAATTCATTTGGAGCCCGAGTCTGCGCAGTAGTGATTCATTTGGAGCCTGAGTCTGTACAGTAGTGAATCTTTTGGAGTCAGATTCTGCACAGTAGTGATTAATTTGGAGCCCGAGTCTGCGCAGTAGTGATTCATTTGGAGCCTGAGTCTGTACAGTAGTGAATCTTTTGGAGTCAGATTCTGCACAGTAGTGATTAATTTGGAGCCCGAGTCTGCGCAGTAGTGATTCATTTGGAGCCTGAGTCTGTACAGTAGTGAATCTTTTGGAGTCAGAGTCTGCGCAGTAGTAATTCATTTGGAGCCTGAGTCTGTACAGTAGTGAATCTTTTGGAGTCAGCGTCTGCGCAGTAGTGATTCATTTGGAGCCTGAGTCTGTACAGTAGTGAATCTTTTGGAGTCAGAGTCTGCGCAGTAGTAATTCATTTGGAGCCTGAGTCTGTACAGTAGTGAATCTTTTGGAGTCAGAGTCTGCGCAGTAGTAATTCATTTGGAGCCTGAGTCTGTACAGTAGTGAATCTTTTGGAGTCAGAGTCTGCGCAGTAGTGATTCATTTGGAGCCTGAGTCTGTACAGTAGTGAATCTTTTGGAGTCAGAGTCTGCGCAGTAGTGATTCATTTGGAGCCTGAGTCTGTACAGTAGTGAATCTTTTGGAGTCAGATTCTGCACAGTAGTGATTAATTTGGAGCCCGAGTCTGCGCAGTAGTGATTCATTTGGAGCCTGAGTCTGTACAGTAGTGAATCTTTTGGAGTCAGATTCTGCACAGTAGTGATTAATTTGGAGCCCGAGTCTGCGCAGTAGTGATTCATTTGGAGCCTGAGTCTGTACAGTAGTGAATCTTTTGGAGTCAGATTCTGCACAGTAGTGATTAATTTGGAGCCCGAGTCTGCGCAGTAGTGATTCATTTGGAGCCTGAGTCTGTACAGTAGTGAATCTTTTGGAGTCAGATTCTGCACAGTAGTGATTAATTTGGAGCCCGAGTCTGCGCAGTAGTGATTCATTTGGAGCCTGAGTCTGTACAGTAGTGAATCTTTTGGAGTCAGAGTCTGCGCAGTAGTGATTAATTTGGAGCCCGAGT
>NW_015557091.1:1633964-1638192 GCF_001515605.1 Sinocyclocheilus anshuiensis | reverse complement strand
GAGTCTGCGCAGTAGTGATTCATTTGGAGCCTGAGTCTGTACAGTAGTGAATCTTTTGGAGTCAGATTCTGCACAGTAGTGATTAATTTGGAGTCCGAGTCTGCGCAGTAGTGATTCATTTGGAGCCTGAGTCTGTACAGTAGTGGATCTTTTGGAGTCAGAGTCTGCGCAGTAGTGATTAATTTGGAGCCCGAGTTTGCGCAGTAGTGATTTATTAGGAGCCCGAGTCCGCGCAGTAGTGATTTATTTGGAGCCCGAGTCCGCGCAGTAGTGGTTAATTTAGAGCCCGAGTCTGCGCAGTAATGGTTCATTTGGAGCCTGAGTCTGAGCAGTAGCATTCATGAGCTGGAGCTGCGGTATCAAAGTCTTGCCCAAACTCCCGCAGACCCAATCGCAAGCACCCAATCATGACACCGCACCCATCACCCAATCATGACAACTAAAAGCAAAATAAAGAAAACCTGCCACTTGAACATACATCAGAGTGATAAGAACTACCTAAAATGAAGGAAACCATCTAGTTTGGCTTACATACTGTTCGTTGACATGGAGAGGGCGGTCAGCCACCAGGGGGTGAACAAAATATTTTGGCTTCACTTTTCAGAAATGTGCAGCACACTTGTAACAAGTAACAACTAAGCAACTGCATAGTAACATGCTAAAATGATTGAAAACACCTTAGCAACTGCATAGCAAGTTAATGCGTTAAAACCAGACCTTAGCAACTGCATAATTACATACTAACAGCCACTTAAAGGTGCAGTAGGAGATCTTGGAAAATGCTAACTTTAGCCTGATAGCACTGAAAGCCAACATCCCACCCTCCCTGCAATCGCCGCCCAAAGCCACGCCCCCTGAATGCATATACGCTCACAGACCAGAATACCAGAGACAACATTACTACAATAGGCTACATCAGTGGTTCCCAATTCCAGCCCATGTTCCGAAGTGAAGTAAACGTCAACAGATTTCCCCTGCTCAGGGAGGAGGGAGCAATGAACACTGTAGGGATCATATTGATCGGAACACAGTTCATGCATGTAGCTCACTTCTAACGAGCTGGTTATCTGAATAGGGTGTGTTAACTAAGTGAGACATGCAAAATATGCAGAGCGAGGGGCGAGAGGACTGGAATTGGGAACCGCTGGGCTACATCATGTGTCATTCACTGGTGAGAAAACTTTAGAAGTACTACAATACCATGAAGGAAGATCGGGTTGTTGATGTTTGGCTGCCATTCTCGCTCTGTCTGCACAGCATGCGTGAACGCGCTGATGACGTATCCTGTCTGCGCGAACCGGGTGCGCAGAGGTATGCTAATACATACATTGACAGGCAGGTAGGAAAGCTAATTAAAACGCTCGGACCGAACGTTTTGATTGGACGAACATTTCTTGGTCCTACACCTTCCACAGAATATATAAATACAGATAAATACATTTAGACCACTTAACTTAATGATTGCTATCGGGATGTGAAGAGACTTTCAACCAGCATAACAAAAAATGTTTCTATTGCACCTTTAAAACACCTTAGCAACTGCATAGCAACGTGCAAAAAAAAAACTCAACACTTTAACAACATACAAAAAATGATCAAAACACCTTTTCAGTTGCACAGCAACATGCTAAAATCACTCAAAACACCTTAGCAACGTAAAAAAACTGGCAAGACCTTAGCAACAGGCAAAGAAAAATCTCTCAAAACAGCAACGTGCAAAATAAATCTCAACACTTTAGCAACATGCAAAAAACTCTCAAAACACCTTTGCAACGTGTAAAACAACTTTCAAAACACCTTAACAACATACTTAAACCACTCAAAACACCATAGCAACTGCACAGCAACGTGCTACAACAAACAGAGCACTATAACAACTGAATAGCAACACCCTTATAACACTTAAAACAGCAAAGCAACAAACAACACCTGTGCTACAAAAAAAAAAAAAACACCACTATAGCAACTGCATAGTAACACCCTGGCAACCACTCTTGGGTCATGGCTGTGACTTGCACAGGTAAACATGGAAGTTTTCAAAAGATTTAATTTACGCTCTTGGTTTAGGGCCATATTTTGAAAAAAAAATTTCTTACAAGGCACATTCTCACTCTTACTTTCTGTCCTTTATTTCCTTTTTTCTGAGAAGCATGTGGCTATGGATCACTGACACCGCTGGGCTCAATTAGAGATGTTTGTAGAGTTTTACCATATGGCCGAGAGAACTGCGTGAGGCAGAGAAAGAAAGATAGAGAGATAGAGAGAGGACTCTGTGTACTGGGAGGGGTTCTTTGGTTAGTCATTGACAGAATATGGAGCAAAGTTGTTCTCTCTCACCATTTATCATTCCATGAGGAGACTGACCTCTTGGAGCTTTAACAGTGGAGTTCAGAACAGACAATGGCCTAAGTATACCGCACTGGAACACAGAGCAAACACACAACACATCTCGTAAAACACGTACAAAGATGCACCGTCTCAGATTGACGAAGCATATTCTAGAACTACTGATGTTTATTCTGTGTGATTTGGACCTGTCATACCTATTATTGTATTTAACTATAACCTCAAGTACATTCCCAATCAATTCACATATATTTTATTAGAAGCAAATTAGAGTAAAGGTTGAGATCTAACTGGTATCTGGTTTGTTAAACTAGTTTGGCTGGTTACTGGATAAGGAGAGTTGCTGATAAACTGCACGTTGTATTTATTTACATAGAGCTCAAGCCTCTGTGCTGGTAACAGTTACAAAGTGGAAATGCAAATTCAAGTTTTAAAGTATTAAAATGAAAGTATGTAAAGCTGCTTTGAAATGCTTTCATATGTATTGTGAAAAAAAGAGCTATAGGCTTACAAATAAACTTGAATTTTAAAAAGAAGGAACCGAAAAAAAAAATAAAAAAATTAAATATATATATATATATATATATATATTGTGTGCATGTACTCACTACTGTTCAAAAGTTTGGGGTCAGAAAGTATCTTTTAAAGAAATGAAATTGATCAGAAGTGAGAGTTAAAACATTTATAATGTTAAAAATATTTCTATTTCAAATAAATGCTGTTGGAATGAATTATACTTTAAAATATATTAAAATAGAAAAAAAAACCTGAAAAAAATTTAATTGCAATAATATTTTGCAATATTACTGTTTTTACAAGTGCAATCACATAAATGCAGCCAAGGTGAGCAGAAGAGACCTATCAACCCAAACTTTTGAACCGTAGTGTATACATTTATTTAAATATATTTATTAAACAACACACATTTCTTCAAGAATTTTAGAAGATCTTATTATTAACTAGTGTGTTTGTTTGTTTTGGAAAAAATGGAAACATTGGCATTTAATTTTTTTCAAACCACACCAATAGAATTGGACTATATGACCACAGAATGGCACCACCAATTTATTAAGTCAGTGTCACCTATGTCACCTCAAATCGGCAACGCTTACTGAAAATGAATGGTTTACAGTTTCTCTCATTCAGTATGTTTACATTAAGACATTATGATTAAGGCAATACTCTGATTAAGAATCTACCATGTAAACAGAGATTTTTGATTACCTTAATCCGGCTAAAGTCATAATTGAAGTAAACAGAAATCGAATTAAGACTCCAATCGAAATAATTGGAGTATTCCTATTTTAGTCGCATTACTGAAGTGCAGTAAAGACATGTACACACCTTAAAGACCAGACTTATAAGTGGATAACCGCCACCTATCTCTCAAATGGACCATTGACACTCTATCTATAATCTCAATTAGGAGTGTCAATGGTCCACTTGAGAGATAGGTGGTGGTAATGCACTTATAAGTCTGCGATCCGCCGTAAAGCAAGAAGAAGAAGAAGACGCCTCAGCCTGCTGTTGAGAACGCGCTCAGGAGGACGCGCCGCCGCTCAGGACAGTTCGAACAGTTCGGACATTGTGTGAATCAGAGGTAAAAAACGATATAAATACTGTTCAGTTTCTTGCACAGACCGATCGTTTTGTGTCTTTACACATCAATGTATCGTCACGAGCCGCAGGGTTTCATTTGGTTTTGTTTGTGTATGTTTTTTTTACTCTCAAAGCAGTGATTCCCATTCACTTCCATTATATGACTGACAGACTGCAACGGTTTCAGTTAGAAATCTTCGTTTGTGTTCTACTGAAGAAACAAAGTCACCTACATCTTGGATGCCCTGGGGGTAAGCAGATAAACATCAAATTTTCATTTTTG
>NW_015557091.1:1622996-1633678 GCF_001515605.1 Sinocyclocheilus anshuiensis | reverse complement strand
TGTAGGACTTTTCGCCGCATTTTGCGACAGGATACACACACGGCAGTGCTCAATCGTTTAACAACAAATAAAAGAGCTTCGACACCCGCCGTCGTCTGTATGCACGTACAAATAATTAACTGCACTTGAAGCTTTCATAAAATTAAAAATGAAACACCCAAAACTGTACATGGCATCATCACGAAGACGAACTATATGTTTATACGTGAAATTCCGGAGGGGACATCAGATGGCGTCACGTGGGACGTAATGACGTGTGCCATTAATCAAACTATGTAACATGTAAAACGGGAACATGAAAGGAATATTCTAAAAGCAACTCATGTAAACACCATAATCATAATATTGGCTTATTTAGAATAAGGTAAATAATTAGATTACTGATGTCCATGTAAACGTAGTCAATGGTGGCCCTTGAAGAACCAAACCAAACAGCCTTAACCACTAAATCACAACACTCTTAGCAGCTAACGAGTGGAATTTAACTAAAAAACATCTACAATACTGTTCAAAAGTTTATTAAGATTTATTTTTAAGAAACTGATACTTTTATTCAGCAAGTATGCATTAAATTGATCAAAAGTGACAGTTAGGACATTTATAATGTTACAAAAGATTTCAAATAAATGTTGTTCTTTTGAACTTTCTATTCAAAAAAGAATCTTGGGAGGAAAAAATCAAGGTTCCCACAAAAATATTAGGCAGCACTGTTTTAAACATTGATAATAACAAATGTTTCTTGAGCATCAAGAAATTAGAACGCGGCATATTAGAATGATTTCTGAAGGATCATGTGACACTGAAGACTGGAGTAATGATGCTGAAAATTCAGCTTTGATCACAGGAAGAAATTATATTTTAAACTATATTCAAATAGAAAACCACACAACATTGCAGCCCACAGACTTTTATTCTATCGACAAAAAACACAAGATAACGGTAAGTAAATTATGACAAAATAAAATATAAATTTTAGGTGGAATTTCCCTTTGTGTTTTGTTTGTATGCTCACATTTTTGATAAGACCTCAAAAAGATCTCAGAGTAGCAGATGATAGTTACTCTGTATTTTGAAAACTGTGGCTAACACTTTATGTGTTTACAACCAACACAGACTCTGTATGGACAAAACTGCACTGCTTATTTTGAGTAGTACAATAACAGAGGGAAAGTGCAAAGCCTCATTCATCAAATGTTTTTTATAAAAATAATTTGTTACGCCAGGGTCTTGTCGAACAGGAAAATTTGGCTTCGCTTTCACACTAAAGCAAATATTTATGCATAAAAACATCCCTCATAAATCATCTGCGCTCATGAGTGTCACACAGGAAACGGCAGCTGTCTCCATTCCAACTGCACTTTCACACATTTTTATGTGTGGCCGAATTCGAAATGTAACATAGACCGTCACACTTCTGGGAATCTCCGTTTCCTTCCCGTGATCACATGAGAGAGGACAGCTGACGAACCTGTTTACAGGGAATGGATGTCTCGGTTGACACTTGGCTCGTCCCTGACCGCCACAGGCTCCTGGTTAACGGCGGAAGTCTGCATTTCTCCACAGCGACCACGGCTCTCGGACCGCCTCTGTTATCCGGCTTAGTCTCTTCGCAGACATTCTGACTGAAGTGGGTGTTAAGAATTATGGGATAGCGTTCACCCTCCACAACCAGATTCCAGAGACAAAAATACAGGTCTGATGGTTGTAATGTGTTGTTTTTGGAAAATAGTTACAGTGTAAAAACATCAAACCTTTTGGAAATGCCAAATGATGGTTTTTATGACAGCTTGACACTTTAAAAACATTCATAAAACTCAACTGCATTGATCTTTGTCTACGTTGATAGATTGACAGCAATCTCACCAAGCACAACCACCTCCACACTTCTCACACACATAAAAGAGTCTCAAAATATCCTCAGGTACACATGAACGCTCAAGCCCTTCCCACTCTGGGTGGAAAACAACTGTTAGTGACTGACTGATCAACAAAGATGCAGGCAGTCTGAAAACATGTTTATATCAAAACGCTGAACTCAAGTCGACATTATTACTTTGTACTTGGCATCTAACAAATCGACTGTGAAACAAGCTGCACTCTTGTGATAATGGTTTGCCTTGGTGTGTCTTAGTAACAGAGCAAGAACAAGCACACAAAACAAGTGTTAGATGTTGTTTGCCAAAAGAAAGATGTGAATTTATGATTCAATGCAGAGTGGTATCTAAACATGGCTCCTCCTGAAGCACCATTCACCTTTTTTTCTTTTCAAACAGATAAAAATCAGCTGCAAAGTGGACCAGACTTCATGCTGATGGCGAAATGAGATAAGTTTAAGCCTACCAGGCAAAAAGCTAGAGATGCACAATTTGAGGGGGAAAAAATTAACTGCAATTTTTCTGATAAATTTGTGATTGCAATTTTGAAAAAATCCAGGTTTGCTGTGCGTGTTATAGGGCTGCACAGTTTGGCCAAAAATTAGTGATTATATATCAGAATGGCAGATAAAATAATAATTATAATAATAATACATGAAAAACTAAAAAATATATATATACTAAATAAAAATACAAAAATTACTAAATAAACCAAAAGAGGAAATATTCCAATTAAAATTTTTCACTGTAAAATAAAAAAAATGGAGTATTTAATTTATTTTAATAATTAAACAGTAATAATTGTATTTTATATTACAACCATAAAATGAAAATAATACTATAATAAAACACACAAAAATAATAAAATAATTTATTATAATTATTACTACTAATAAAAAAACTATAAAAATACAAAAAACTTAAAAGAAATAAATAAAAAAAATAAATAAATAAATAAAAATATAAAATTACTAAATAAGCCAAAATAAGAAATGTATTACTGCTATTGTAATATTTCACTGTAAAACAAAAATAGAGTATTTAAAAACAGAGTTAAAGAATAAAATATTATTATTTTTATTATATTATTTTATTACAACCATAAAATTACAATGCTAACATTTATGGCTTATGACTTCATTTCTTTATTTTCAAGAACATTCAATCATTGAACTGTCAATTATGTTGACAGAAAACTGCAGTGAGCCCTTCTTTTTTGTTGATAAGTGCTTCTTATTACAAGTATAGGAAGATAGTTGGCACATTGCGTTCCCAAATGCATGTTAAAGAGACTAAAACTCAGAGCAGATGCAGAGATTGAGTTCATGTGGAGCAGCATTTACTGTGAACCGAGCCGCTCTGAGACACTGAAAACCTAAGGATGAGAACACAGTGCCACACTTCACTGTAAAAAACCCTAACCGTAATGCATGCATTTATTTAATTAAATCGCACCAAGCCATTTTGCAATTTTCAGTTTCATTCTGATTATGCAGCCCTACAGCTATGATCAGTTTCATTATTATAACTGGAAATATCTACACTATTAGGCAGTACTCACTGGAGCATGTGCAGGAAAGTGTTTATAACTAGTTATTGATATGAAGCACATGGGGACAAAAGCCTGCAAATGACATATGTATTTCTTTGAAAACATCTGCACGTTGGTTTAAAAGCACTGTCATGGATGCATGAGAATGTACCATTCCCAGGGGTTCAGAAGTAGGTTGCAAATAGCCTGATCAATCTTTGAGCTGAGTGTATAGGGTAATTTGTCACAGATCTGTTCCAAACAAACAAGTCTTCAATAAACGGAGGCCTCCACTCCACTACAAGCCGGGGCCTGCAGAGCTCATGTCATGAGACGTAACACGTACGTCAGCATTCAAATCATCCTGCCCTGAGAGAGAATTGAACAGGTGCCAGCAGAGACGAGTAATCACACTGAACCTAGTGAACTTCAGCCAACAGCGCACAGCTCCAGGGCAGCCAGCAAAGGCAAGTTTACACAGGAGAGGTGGAGGTCCTCTCCACCCTAGTGCAAACAAGCGCTTTTCTCAACATGCTGTCAAACTAAGAAGAATAGGATAGAAAATTCCAGTCTTTGACAATCCAACAGTGACAGGTCAAAAAATCAAGATAATATATATATATATATAAATGATTATTTTCTTGTTGGCCATTAAGTCTAGAAACGAGAAAGTATTTTTACTGTGTGCTAATAATATTGTAAGTAATATTATAATTGATAAAATTATTTATCATTTTAATTTTATAATTTATCATTATAATTTAATTTGATTGTATAATTTATCTACATTTTAGAATAATAAAGTAATCAAAACTATGAAATACTAACACTAATGGAAGCATCACATCTTATATTTCAACCAAATTCATGAGGTGCATCATGGGATGCTTTTCCAAAAATCTTGAAGGCATTCCCATATATGCTGTGCCTTTTTTTTTTTTTGGCTATTTTTCATATCCTGTCAAATTGTTATTATTTTTTTTATATTTTTATATTTCTTATTTTAAAAATAAAATTAAAATTAAATATTTATGTTTTTAAGTTATATTTAGTGTTTTTATGTTTTTAATATATATATATATATATATACACACACACACAAACACACACATTTTTATATATAATGACTTTTTTTTGTCTCTACATACTTCTCATACTTACAATAGTTTTGATGACTTTATTATTCTAAGATGTAGATAAATGATTAATAAATATTTTTATTGTAAATCATTAAAATTTAATTAAAATGAATAATTAGAAATCATATATTTAATTATAATTATACATTTAATAATTAAACATTTTAATATTATAAACCATTTTTTTATAAATTACAATAATTTTTATAAAATTCAGATACTAATCATACTACTACTAATAAGAAAATAAGAAATAAGTAGGCCTATTCCTTTAAGTTCCTGCATACAAAAAAAAAATTCTCTTTTTATCAGAAATCATATACATATAAAAATACAAAGCAAAGTCTTAGTGATCAGGTGCACAGGAAAAGAAAGTCTTAGCAGAGATTTGATAAGCTCAATGCACACAGAATCACATCGCGATCGTGATATACGTGTGAATGCGTTTCCGGTGGATCGGAGCAGGAAGTCTGAGAACAAACGCAAGAGAGTGTGCTGACGTCAGAGCTGACACAAACAGGTGAGGGTGCGGCACAGGTGTAATCACTACCTAGTGATGACAGGTATTTCCTTTATAGCTGAACCGTGAAGAAGCTGGGAACAGTGTGTGTGTGTGTGGTTGTGTGTTTATGTGCAAGGGAGTTGGTCATCAGAAACACATACAGGCAGTATGGTGAACATAATCCAAAGCAGTTTACATGACTGTCAATTTTTGACTCAGCCTTTAATGTATGGCAAGTGGTTCTCAAATGCCACCATTAATAATATACTGATATTAATAATATACTAACCATTAATAATATACTAATATGCTGCCACCAAATAATAAACCGAAACTATATATGCAAAATAACATTTTTTATGTTATTAACATGTTATTAACTTGGAGATGAAAATATTTCCCATATCTTTTGTTGTCGTTGTTAACAGCCATGCATCCGATCAAACTGCAAAAATTTAGTGCAAATACCTCTATCACTTGGTACATAGAAACTAACCAAATTCGATGGATAACAAGAAAGTCAGGTTAAAAAGGTTATTTAGAAACCCAAACTGTCAATTTCTTTGCTCGGTTTGAGAACAGAGACAACCTGACAACGGTCCCAATCCCAGCCACAGAGGATGATCAGCTTCGGACACTAAGCATTTGTGATGTACATCGCATGTGGCGGCCGGAGAGTAAATCCACACAAAGCTGCGGGCCCAGACGGTGTTCCAGGACTGTGCTGAACAACTTGGAGTTTTGGCTGGAGTTTTCACTGACATCTTCAATCTGTCATTGTCTCCGGCATCAGTCCCAAGTATCTAAAATCAGCCATCATTGTGCCAGTGCTGAAGAAAATGAACATCACTTCTCTGGACGACTATTGAGCAGTGGCCCTCACTCCAATAGCGATGAAGTGTTTAGAAAGACTCGTCCTCTCGCACTCCAAAGTGTGAGACTTAAAGACTCCATACCGGCCTCACTTGACCCATATCAGTTTGCATACAGAGCGAAACAGGTCCACAGAGGAAGCCATCACCCTGGCTCTTCACACTGCTCTGAATCACCTGGAGAGACAGAACACGTCATGGACTATAGCTCTGCATTCAACACTGTTATCCCCTGCAAACTGACCACAAAACTCCACCAGCTAGGCCTGAGCCCACTGCTCTGCAACTGGATACAAGATTTCCTGGCAGAGCGCCCCCAGGCAGTGAGACTGGGCCCCTACACATCCTCCACCATCACTCGGAGCACAGGTACACCACAGGGGTGTGTGCTCAGTCCCATCCTGTACTCCCTCTTCACCCACGACTGTGTTCCTGCATCTGACACCAACACCATAGTAAAGTTTGCAGATGACACGACTTCAGCTGGCTGATCACAGACAATGACAAGTCAGCCTATAGAGCGGAGATACAGAACCTAGAGGACTGGTGTTTGAGGAACAACCTGTCTCTGAATACTGGCAAGACCACGGAGCTCATCGTTGACTTCAGGAGATCCCAGAATCGGAATTATGCTCCGGTCTTCATCAGTGGAGAGAGGGTGGAGAGGGTTCCCAGCATCTGTTTTCTAGGGGTTCACATCACAGAGGATCTTACCTGGACCACTAACACCACTGCACAAGTAAAAAAGGCACAGCTGCAGTTGTATTTCCAGAGAACAATGCAAAAAGCTGGACTGCCACAAGAACTGCTGGCAACATTTTACTGCTGCTCCGTAGAGAGCATCATAACATACTGCATCTCAACGTGGTATCTCAGCTGCACTGCACCGGACAGCAGGCCGCTTCAGCGTGTTGTCTCCAGAGCACAAAGGATCGTCGGGATACATACAGAACATGGTGTCTCAGAAAGGCAACTAACATCTGCAAGGACTTCACACATCCTGGTCATCACCTCTTTGAACTGCTGCCATCTGGCAGGCGTCATAAAGCCATTTATGCTCGCACAACCAGATTTAAGAACAGTTTTTTTACAAACCTGAACTCACAATATATACTGTTTATAGTGTTTATGTTTCTTTTACCTATTTATTTATTACTTATTGTTCTCTACTTGTTATCTGCTGTCTTAAAGAGCTGCTACCACTATTTCGTTGTTCTGTACCACTGGGTGCATATACAATGACAAATTCATTAATTCATTCATAAACATCGGCACTAAGATCAAATTGGTGGTTCAAGGAAATTCTGAAACTTTCAAGGTTCATCAGTTATTCAGTTCTTGAATTTGAATAAAATTTTTAAGTTTTAATCTGAATTGAACTTCATAAGTGTCATTTTTTACTAGAAAACAATGGTTTGTCATTAGTTTTGAATGATGGTTTGAAAGACCTTGTCTGATAGTTTAAAGAAGTTCATAAAGTTAAAAGGTTTTATAAGCAGTTTGAAATATAACCTAGAAATTTTTTACTAGATTTTTTTACTATTTTAAATATCTGAATATCTGACTCTTTAATTCCAATTTACTTCCTGTGGGGAGTGGCTGAAGCAAATAAAATTCCACCTGATGAACTGAAAGGAAGTAAATTCTTAACTTTGGAATTTTGCCCAACCCTGTGTCACACTGCATGACTATTTTAAAGAATTGCAAAAACCAAACAAGTGACTGCAAATCGTCAAAACCTTTTCAAACTACTTCATGTATTTTGACACAAAAAAAATCCTTGTCTACATTTATCACCTACCCACATGTTTTTAAATATATTTGACGACATGTAAAGGGTTATTATCTGCTGCCCGTGTTCTCTGCTGCAAACTAAGGGGGCCGATTTGGAGTTAATTCCATGGACTTTCCAGGGTAAAATGAACTCTTGGACTTTCCAGGGTCAACTATGCCTGCCCTTAAAGCAAACACTCCGCAGGGGGAGAGAAAGAAAGAGAGAAAATGAGACAAGAGGAGAAACTGTGCCAGCAACACACTGTGCCGCATGTGTTTTCTATTCGGCCCTCTGGCCTCTGTCACAGTTATTGTGATCCGCTGCCTAACGCTCCTCAAAAAAAAAAAAAAAAAACCCAGTGAAGCAAAAAGGCGAGGGAAGAAAAAGGATCCAGCAATGTTTTTTCCCGGCTTGCTGGAAATGAGCTCAGAGCTGCCAGGAAGAGGTATGCAGGCCATTCCCTGGAGCTGAGGAATGACGTGGGAGCTACGCTACATGGGGGCGATACGGTGGAGAGCAAGAGGGGAGGGGCTTTGGCTTCCCGCGAGTCCTGGCCTCTACAGTTTGGACAGATCTGTGGTCCTCCCACAGATGGAGACTGGCTCGTCTGTCCCTCTCACCTCCAGCCCCGCAGGCCTCTCGCTCTTATCAGCTCTGTGCAAAACACACGGCTGCACACGGCAAGACTGTTCCTGCCAACCTGCGGCTTACCAGTGATTCATCACAAATTACCACAGAAGATATAGGGAGATGTGCGTCAATGCTGTGCAATACGAGTGATCTAGACTTGAGTTGATGAAATTGAAGAAAAAAATTGCCAGCAGGCAAAACAAGTTTTGCACACCAAAATTGTCGAAACTATAAATATTTCACTAACTATATCAAATATAAAAAAGAGAAATAAATCAAATTTAAAGAACCTGGCTGTTTGCATAAGAAAAAAATCTAATATTACTAGAATATAAACATGAAATAATATGGGAAATAATAATCAGGACATTTTTAGACAAAAAGAAAGCATATATGCTTTTGTTGAGTATCATATCTGATGCAACAGGTTTTTATGGCTGATATGATAATAGGAGAATATGGAGCTCATAATAAAGGAGGAAAAAAAACTCAAAGTGCCAAAATGAGCAAAAATATGCAATTTGGTGCAGTTGCTGATATTTATATGGCCAAAAAGTAAGATGAAAACTGTTAGCTTAAAATTTAAAACAATGAGATCTTTATAACTGTATACCAGACTACTTACATAAAATGCATATAAATATTAATTGTCAAGCTATATCTCTAAATAATATGTCTTAGTAAGATGATATTTAAATACTTCGTTTTATGATCATAGCTCTGTGGTTTTTATTGTGTTGGGGGGGTGGGGGTGCAAAACATACAATGCAATGCAATACAATACAATGATGATTGACAAATAAATGTTCCTCAAAAGCATGATTTTTCATTTTTGATCCTTAAATTTACATTTATCTAAAAAATTACATGGAAATGTATGGATAAACCTAAGTTACTTCAGTCTAGTAAGGGTTCATTTTGAAATGAACTCAACTGGATAAAATCATATCTGTCCAGTAGAAAGCAATGTGTTCGTGTTAATGATTCAAAGTCTCCATTCTGTGAATGTCCAGTAGGGGTCCCCCAAGGCTCCATACTTGGTCCAATCCTGTTTACATTGTATATAAATGATTTGCCAGAGGCATGTAAAAATGTTGATGTTCAGATGTATGCAGATGATGCTGTAATTTTTACATATGCTAAGAACTACCAAGAGATAGCATCCACACTTACATCTGCAATGGCTCACATTGATGACTGGCTTACTAAGTCATGTCTCTACCTAAACACCAAAAAAACAGTTTGTATGGCGTTTACCAAACAAAATATGAAGGTGTCACATTCTAATGTGTTCCTTAGAGGACAGGAGCTTGATATTGTTAATGATTTCAAGTATCTAGGAGTCACATATGACTCCACCTTAACATTTAAACGTCATGTAAAAAAGGTGGCAAATAAAGTTAAATTCAATTTGCAGAATTTTAAACAAGTTAGACCGTTTCTTGACACCAAAGCTGCCAAGTTGTTCCTATATACTATGATCTTTTCACATATTGAGTATTGTTTTACAAATTGGTCATTAACTAGCACAACTACTCTTAAAAGTATTGAATCTCTATTTAAGAAAGCCATAAAAACTTTTGATAAAAAGGCATTGTCATTCCACGATTGCGACATCTTAGAGAGACATACATTTTTAAGCTCTGACAATTTCAAACGTTTCAAGTATGCTTGTTTGGTATATAAAGTGTTACATAATCTTGCCCCCCCTCCGCTGCATGGCTTTTTCCAAAGACTTGAAAGCGGAGGTAGCACACGGGCCTCTGTAAATGGGGACTGTGTGATACCATTTAGGCGTACCACTTTTGGACAAAACGTACTGTCAATAATAGGCGGTAAACTCTGGAATAGTTTGCCCCTCCCAATAAGAGAGTGTCCTACATTCAACACCTTTAAAACTCACTTAAAACAGTGGCTTCTAGAAAACCAGAGATGTATTCATTTTTAATTGTCACACATTTATCACCCATACACTTTCACTGTTAAATTGAGTGTAGTATAGAGGTGGATGAACAATGTCTTCTCCATCATGTATTTCTGTTTTGTTTTGTTGTTTGTTGTTAATGTATATGTCACCATTATGTGTATCTTTTCATTTATAGTGAATGAATGTTGTATTATTGTTGGCTGTCCTTATGTTAGTTTTATGTTACCTGCCTAGGGACTGCAGATGAAAAGTAGTTATTGTTACTAATTCTGGCATATTTACATGGTGTATATTTATACAACAATGTTCATGAATATGCATGGTCCCTATTAAATAAACCAATAAATAAAAATAAAATAAATTTAAAAAATAACACCAATATAAATGTCTCGTTGCACACACACACGAGGGACGAGGAGACGCTGGAGAATAT
>NW_015557091.1:1621922-1622645 GCF_001515605.1 Sinocyclocheilus anshuiensis | reverse complement strand
CTTACAAAAACCGGAAATCAAACACGGGGAAGGGATGCCGCTTACTGTTCGGTCCGCTGTTCTGTCTCGTTGCACACACACACGAGGGACGAGGAGACGCTGGAAAACACCTGGGGAGCAAGACACAGACAAAACATGGAACAGAGTCTGACAATAAAAGCTATTCTTACATTTAATTTACTTTCAGAAAAAGGTGGACATTAGAATTACACTAAAAGTTTTTACTTGCTAAAAATACAACTGAAGGCATGTAGTAGATTGTGTGCAACAAGTTTTTAAACAAAGTTCTGATCATGTTGATTTTTTAGAGGCCTTAGAAATTTGCATATAAAATATGATACAATAGACTTTATAGGGTTAATATAACTATATTTATTGAAATCGAAGTAATTAATAAAAATACTTTAAAGGGGTGGTTCTGCAGTAAAAATCAATTCATATATGAATCACGATTCTGTCTTCTAACGATTCTAATGGATTCACAAGTTTCAAAATCGATGTTCTAAAGCAGCGGTTCTTAATACTGTTCCTTGCATCCCCCTGCTCTACACACGCTCTGCATCTCTCTCTCTCTCTCATTCAGCTCAGCTCCAACAATGAACTGTTCCAATTATACACTTATGGCGCTTTTCCACTGCATGGTACGGCATGGTACAGCTCGGTACGGTTCACTTTTGGGGGGTTTTCCACTGGGTACAGTACCTGGTACTTTTTTTAGTACCA
>NW_015557091.1:1614800-1621912 GCF_001515605.1 Sinocyclocheilus anshuiensis | reverse complement strand
AATCGTCACTACCTGCGTCACTGAACTTGCGACACAAACACAACAGAACCGCTAGATTTAAATCAGCACAGCCGCGAAGGATCAAACGCAACGGTTTTGAACAAGCACACCTTTTTTAACACCAAAAAGTGGCTGTTTCGTTGTCTGTTGAGGAAGTACAGACGTTCCTCTTGTTAATAGCAGAGGAGCGGATCCAGCGAGAGCTTGATGGGGCGACGCGAATAATACCACCCACTCTAAAGCGGTACTGAACTGCAGTGGAAACGCAAACCGAGCCGAGCCGAGCCGTGCCGTGCTGTACCGTATCGTACTGAGCCGTGCCGAGCCTAGTCGTACCACACAGTGGAAAAGCGACATTATTTTCACATAGCTATGAGAAGCGTTAAACATGGACATGTATTAAAGGGTCATGAAACCTCCCCGTTTCAGCACTGGTTAGTTCTCACCACAGTTTTAAAAAAATGCTAAAAAAGTGGCCGTGGTGCGCAGCGGAGCAGAGGAGGGGGAAGAGGGGAGACAGACAACACACACAGAACGTTTCTCTCAGTTATTGTGCGCGATGTCATCTCACAGTCTGAAATGTCTGTCATAGCAAATCAACACATGCTGTTGTGAATAATTAAGCGAAGCATCTTGTCATAGGATAAGAACACACAGTCTCATGAATAATTTAAGAGACACCGACGCGTCATCGATGTACTATTAGTCCATTGCGATGAAACCGTATATTAAAAGCTAACATAAGCAGTAGCATTTACAAATAACAGCGTATCTAAAAGTATGAGACAACAACAAACAAAAAACATTGGCCTACCATTAAAAGCCGTGCTTGCACAGGTTCTGCACGATCCTTCAATAATATCCTCTGCTTCTCAATCGGGCTCAAACTGATAAGCGATATTAACAACGCCGTTGTTTACAATACAACCGGAGCACACGCTGCTGAGGTGAGGGGAGGGACGTTTAGACGCGCACTAGACTACTGGACTAGTTTAGACTACTGGGCTAGCTAACCAATCAGAGCCCATCGCCTATTTCTGAGGGAGGGGCTTCATAAAAAAAGGAAATGATCCATGTGTTTCTCAGAGAAGGGACAGAGCGGTGTGGAATAAAGGTAAATTATGTGAAAAAGAATGCGTTTTTTTTTTAAAACGAAGCATTAACATGTTAGACTGCACCCCATAAACACAATCAAGCCTAGAAAAAAACCAGTGAACCACCCCTTTAATATAACTAGAACTTGTAAGTGGTTGCTAGGGTATTCTGAGTTATTGAAAGCTATTCTTCCCCCATTTTATTATTTGTCTAATCACTAGTAAAAGTAAACTATACCTTTCCTCAGCAATCCACGCAGTTTAAGGCATTATTTATGCCCGTATTATAAGCAAAATGTAATACTTAAAGATTTGTTCAAATACATGAGCAAGCACTACTAATTATATAAATAATTTAAAAAATATAAATGTTTTTAAATTACTGTCAAAAACAAGGGTATTATGTCCATAACCAATATATATAACCAATAAACTGCCCAAGATTGTTTGAAAAAGAAAAAAAGGTATTGACAATCATCACAGGTAATAAACAAACTCTATTTCTGCTATTTTACAGTAACAGGACTCTCACCATGGTGGGTAGATGTGGACGATGTCTCCGGGTACAGCCGATTACCCGGAGACATACGATTTCTCCAACCGGCAGCCTGTCACACACAGCAGCCTGCATGCCACATTCCTCCCGAACTCCCAGAATCCTCAGCATCAGCACCCCTGGCCTGTCAGCTTGGGTCAAAAAAAACAAAACAATCTGTACATACAATTTAAGTCCTAACTTTGGACAATACTCAGTCTCTTACACAAAATCTCTGCTTCTACTAGGAACAAATGTTTTGAATGAAGCTTAATTTTAACTATGATTGATTGAACAACATTTAATATAGTTAAGTACTATACAGCATGAACAATTAGTCTGGAAGTAAGCTTTAAAGTTTATAAAATGACCAGCTCTGAAAGACGGTTTCATTCTCAAAGTCATTAAGTTTTGCAAAACAGCACAGATACGATACAGGCCCAGTAAATGAATAACAGCAGCGGGATATTTTGGGTTATGCAGTGAAAACTCAACACTGGCACGGCTTCAAGTTTTTCATTTCAGTCAGTTCTGAGGAAATGAAACAAAATCCAGCTCTCTGACGGGATATATTCCCATGCTGACTGTTCAAGGAATAGTTGGCCCCCTCAATTGGACACATGAACAAAATTGACTCAGCTGAAATCATGGTGAGCACAGCCAAGACTTCAGAGTAGAACGTTGTGTAATGGAAATTTTTGTGAAAAATTTAAAGCAGTGAGAGAAACAGGCTAAACTTACTCAATGCAATAGCATGCAAAACAAAAATACAAGGAACACTGGCTTTTTCAGTTTTTTGGGAGGAAATGGTACCAAAAAGCTATGCATATGAAAAGGAAAGGAACTAGCTGCTAAATGCACACACTGACATCTGATTTATCAGCCATGAGAACACCTAATATGTTGCATATAAAAATAGATAAAAATAAATCTTGCAACAAGCAAGAAGTGAGTGGGAGGAATTTCTTTAGGAATTTTCTAAGGAATTATGCCAGTTGCAAAGCTGTCCATAAACTATATCCAATCATCCTAAATCACTTTTCCACATGCTTGAGAACTAAATTCAGAGTTAGTCAGCTAACAAACATTACATGCACAAGATGCAATGAATCAGTAGATGTGGAAAGACAGACATTCAAAACTAGAATATAATTAAACCAATATACATTTGAGATTTAAAAAAGTTTAGATGAATAACAATTTTAATCAACTATTTTTTTAATTATGATATTTATTTAAAAACTTTCCACCAGTGTTATTTTAGAATCATTGATATACTATTACAGTTTCTGTTAATATTTGATATTATTTTTATATTTTGTTTTCATTTTTTCATTACTTTTGTTGTGTTTTGTCACTTTTATTATTATTACTATATATATATTTTTTTTTTTTAAATATGTCTATATAGTTATATGATATTATATAAAATATGTCTATTTTAAGTTTTACTTTATTTAGTGTTAGTTTAGTTTTTAAAAAATAAGACATTTTGGCTTGGCAACTACAGTAGCTGAAATAAAAAGATTTTAATATTTTATTTCAGTTAATGTTTATTTTATTTCAAGCAATGAACATTTAGTTTTACTTAATAATAATAATAATAACAATCCTGCTTTGCACTGGTAGTGCATCACACAAGTTTAATTTCCTCATTTCATTTTACGTTTTCTCTTGAATTTCCACCGTCAACTGAAACATTAACTTCTTTAAACCTCCACACAAACATACCTACACACGCTGAAGACCCCTAGTAGGGCACTGTTTGAAAAGAAATACGTTATACCATGGAAAATGAAAACGTACGGTGTGTGATTGTCTGCAGTGTGTTTGTGTCTGTGGTTTCCTGTTGCTTTGGCTGTGTGACAATTATTGTCACCTTAATCACATGAAACAAGTGTGCTTTCACAGCCTCCTACTCCAACTGTACACAGTGAGATCTCATCGCTGGAATATTCTACACATTTCATCAAGCATGACAAGCAATTATGGAAATATGACAACTGCGGGTTGGTGGTTAAATTATTTCCTGACCCATTCTTTGGGTCAGATCTGACACTGGCAGTATTGAAATGAAAAGACTTAATTTTGAATTGTGAAAACATTTATGATAATGTTTTCATTAGTGGTCAGGAACAGAGAACTCACCACTAATGATCTGTACAGAGCTGACATTCAAGACATAATTGAGTCTTCACATAAACAGACAGGATTCAGATGGATGTGTTTTACCAGCTGATGTGGTTGAGTTGCACTGATGTCTCCAGAAGCTGATGGCTGATCTTGCCTGCTGTGGAGTCGGTTCAGCCTTTCAGCAAGACCTCCCCTATAGAGAGAGATCACACGGATTCAGGCAAACAGAATCAATTGAATCAGTCCAACAGAATCAACTGAATTTGAATTAATCCCACAGAATCATTCTAAAGCTAATTACTTAGAATCAAATGCATAAATTCAAATCCCACAAAATCAATCCCAGAGAATTAAACCTATAGGTTTAAGCACTCAGAATCAAACCTACTGAATCAATCACACAGAATCAATCATTCAGAATCAAACACACGTGATGACTGAAACCACCCTGAACCAGTTACACCGAATCAAACCTATAGATTCAGTTGCATGAATACAAGCCCACAGAATAATTTATATATGCAATCACATAAAATCAATGATAAAGAATAAACATGAATCATTTTTATAGAATTAAATAATGAATCTGACTGAATCAACTAGAATCAATCATATTGAATGAGTCAGAGAATCAACTCGAATAAGTCTCATTGTGTCAATTCCATTAAGAGAATTAATTTGAATCTGTTCAAAGACAGAGAGTCAGATCCATGGAATCAGTCATAGAGAATCAGTTCAAATCAGTCAAGTGGAATCAATCCCAGAGAATAATTTATATAAAATCAATTAAATGGAATCAATCATAAAGAATGAATCACATATAGGCTAAACAATTACATGGAATCATAAAATCAACCATGCAGAATCATTTGTACAGAATCAGTTACACAGAATCAATATTAAAGAATGAATCCCATGGATTAGATTATAAAATATGCCACAGAATAAATTATAGAGAATCAATCCCATAGACTCAGTAAGAATAAATCCCATTGAATCAGGCATAGAGAATCGATTAGATTCATACAATTAATGATAAAGAATAAATTAGAATCATTCCAATAAAATTAACCATAGAGAATGAATCTGATTGAATCAACAAAAATCCGTCATAGAGAATCAATAAGAACCCATGAATCAATTCCATATAGAGAGTCAATTTGATTCATTCAACCATAGAATCAAACATAGAGAATCAATTTCAAGAAATCTATCATACTCTCTATAGTCATATTCACTATAATCTATATTCACAGAACAGGGGAAACTGATCAATAATTAGCTAAATGTTTTGTCTTTGATAAAACTTAATAGGCTTACATTTGTTACAGGCTTGTTAGCTAAACCACATGCTTCTTATTACCAGAGCAGCTCCATTCTGTATGCACTTGTTAATGGTTATTTGCTTTATTTATGTTTATGATGTACAGATTTGGGTTCATTTTGTTACAGGTGGGAGGTAGTTTTTACATGTGCTTGTGCTATAATCCTTATGTGTGAAGTCACATAAATGCATAATAAAAAAACATAAAAAGCCTGCGCTTGCCTGCAGAAGGGACTGAGGGTCAGTAGAAGGAGCGGTGGACTAACAAGAGCCAAAAAGAGACACAGCTCCCCCGTGAGGGAACAAACTCGACACGTCCTGCCTCTCCCATTCACAAAATCTGACAAACGACTCATTTATGGTAAAAACATCATGGGCTGGGCTCAGTCTTTGATGGTGACTAGAAAGAAACTGCTGAGTAATATCTGACAAAAGACTCTTATGCATGTGGTGCTGGTTCTAGTGAGCATAGGAGGAAATACTCTGGTAAATTGACAGAAGGTGACAAAAACAAGCAAAGGAAGCCAATCCTTGATAGCCAATCAAAACCTAAGCTGACCAGGTTTTTACGGTAAGGGTGTGGATGCATTATTAAACCTAGACTTTGAACCCTTTTGTATTCTGTGTGTTTACACTGATATGAAACTTCGGGTGAACTTGACGTCAAACTGTGAAAAAAAACCCCAGTAGGAATATATAACAGTATGAAGGATTACTGTCAGATAAGACGATAAATCCCAATCATAAAGAAAATCACTGAACTCATAAATTGAGTTCATCTTGCACAGGGTTGCACTGAAATGAAGGTTAAGATCCAAGTACCATAGATCATACCTTTCAAACCTCCTCTTTTTACTCGAGTCCTCTGGGGTCATGATGCTCTTAGGGGTTTGTTTCTGAGGTGTCTGAAGAATCGCCTGAGCAGATCAGACCCACTCGCTGACCGACTGCCTGCTGGTCTCAGCTGCGTCTAGAAAGGAAGAGTCTGCTCTGTTTTCTTCTGGATCTTCATCATTATCATCATAAGAGGAGTAGTTTGAAATCTCGGTTGGTGACTAAAAAGGAGAGGAGAGTTTTACATTTAGTCATATGATGTGCTTTTATTATTATTAAAAATTATTTTAATTGAAATAAAGCTGAAATAAGAAACATAAATATTACATGAAAAACTTAATGGCACAATATGTAATTTTTTATTTTATGCGTTTGGTCTCGTACTGTATCGCGTACCTTGTCAGTGTCGTGCGCTTTGCTTGGCCATTTGTTGTGATAAACAGGAAAGTGTGTTCAAGCACCAGCAAAACACAGTGTAAAGAAATACTCTTTGAGAGAAGCAGTCAATCAGCAGAAGTTAAAAGCAGCTCGTAAGTGTATTTATTTCTTGTCTCAGTGTTTAGCTCAGTTGTCGTTTGCTTGTTTTGTTTACTGTGTGGAGACGTGCTGAAATCGCGTTTGATCTCGTACTGTATCACGTACCTTGTCAGTGTCGTGCGCTTTGCTTGGCCATTTGTTGTGATAAACAGGAAAGTGTGTCCAGCTGAATTCAATTTGAGTTTTGTTAGACGAATATAAAAAGCTTAGTATACCGCAGCAGTGGTCGCAACAGCCCTCGTGTGAAGACCGAAGAGTGTAAAGACCATCGACTCTACCGTTCGACTCCACCGAGCAGGGACACCAGCAAGGGACATAAGTATCGCTTTTGAATCATTCTCTTTCCTACTTCTTGTTTCCCTTCTGTTTTCAGTTTTTATAACCAATTCTTACTATGTGTTTCCAGATCCCTACTATCACTACCACTCACAAACCATGCATCACACACTGTAGGCAGCGCAATCCTAACAACCTGCGCACTTTGCCTATGTCTACTAATACACTACTTTCTTTTTCTATTGGTCTCTGGAATTGCCAGTCTGCTGTAAACAAAGCAGATTTTATTACTTCTATTACAAGTCATTCAAGACTAAACCTCATGGCCCTGACAGAGACGTGGATCAAACCAGAGGACAATGCTACACCTGCAGCACTC
>NW_015557091.1:1601143-1614787 GCF_001515605.1 Sinocyclocheilus anshuiensis | reverse complement strand
CGCGCTCTGGCGTAGTTTACGCAAGCGCCGGAAGTGATCTCTCGCGCGTATACATCACTCATTGTTTATACAGTGTTCATTGTAGGTACGACGGCTAATCCAAATGGTACTTACTTGCGCTTATCCGGATTGTTCAAACCGACTTAAAACTAAAAGATTACGTTCTCTCGCGCGAACTCATTCGGGAGTGGTGACTTTCCACGTATTCCCAACTTCTGAGCCTGCTCGCCTGAAGTTATGGTTGATTGCTCTTCGGCTGGATATCAACACATCCATTAACGTACACTACGCCAGAGCGCGTACACACCTCACGCACCGGAAGCCGTGCGCGCGAACAAAGACAGTTGAACATAGTGGTGTATTAGAGGTAAAAAATGATATAAATACTGTTCGGTTTCTGGCACAAACCGATCGTTTCGTGTCTTAGGACATCAATGTGTCATCACGAGCCGCAGGGTTTAATTTGGATTTGTCTGTGCATGTTTTTTTTACTCTCATAGATTTTGTTACCATTGCCATGCATTATACGACTGATAGACTGCAACGGTTAAAGTTAAAAATCATCATATGTGTTCTACTGAAGAAACAAAGTCACCTACATCTTGGATGCCCTGGGGGTAAGCAGATAAGCATCAAATTTTCATTTTTGGGTGAACTATCCCTTTAATACATTCATATGCAATGAAAGGACATGAAGACATTTACTTATTTATATTTGAAATATATAAAATATAAATATTAAAAGGAAAGACTAAACTTAAAATGAAAAAAAATAAAATAAAACAATAGAAATAGAAATGTTGCCTTGGCAATCAACTTAAATAAAATAAGTTTAAGATTAAGTACTAAAATTACTAAAACTAAATCTGAAAAAGAAGCTAAACAGAATTATTAAAAAAAATAAATAAGCTGCATAAAACACAAAAAATTAGAACAGAACCTTAAAAAAGTCTTTACAGATGGCTGAGGGCCACCAAAGCAAAGCCAAAAACCTCAAGATATGAACTAGTACCTTGTACAACATGATCACCATTCAAACTCACGTCTCACATGGATGCTAGAGAAGAAAATAAGTGAGAAGGTCAAAGGTGGGAAGCTAAAAAACAAGAACTCAATGACCTCCCATTAATTCTATCCTCCTGCACATCGTAATTCCAAAGGGGCCTTGAGAGCACTATCTGAGCATCTACCTATCCAGCACTGCATTAATTTCAACCTCTGCCCTCTGGAAAAGGCTTGGAATCAGTCTTCTAAAGTACTGCCACTGAACTCTCAATCCACATGCTACTCCCACCCATGCTTCCCACGTACGACACTTGCCTTGTAGTTACTAAATCTAAAATCACTGGCTTTGTGAGTTGCATATTGTTGAACTTGTTAGTGGTGCTTGCTAAGGCAACAATCACTGTTATTATTATTGCTCATACTTAGGGTTAAGGGTTTCTTCAAATAAATAATAAATAGGAGATAAAATAGACGTAAAAAAAAAAATGTCATAGACCTACATTCAAAAAAGAACAGAGAATATCTAGAAAAGTAGTGTATCTGGATATTAAAAATGACTTTACATAGATGCACCAACAGAGCAGTTTTATCCGATTATTATCCAAATATTTTATCCATTTAATGTATTTTATTATGTATATATATATATTACACACTGTATGTATAGAGAGAGAGAGATAGATAGATAGATAGATAGAGAGATAGAGAGATATAGATAGATAGAGAGATAGAGAGATATTTCCATTATGGCATATTTGGATCTGTTGTATTTTTATATAAATATTATGTCAATAAATATATCAATGCCCAATAGTCCTAATTTCTAAACCCATTTCCAGGCCTAAAAATTACAAACATTACAACTTTGGAATGTTATAATTACAACTTTGGAATATATATGTGTGTGTGTGTCTTTCTTATGCTCTGCTTTGGACTGATCATTGGAATATCTGTACACTGCACGCAAATCCTGTCCTTTGTGAAAATTACAGCATCGATTCTAAATGCATTATGGGAAAATCTACAAACTAGGCAATCTGAGATGTGACGAGGGACATCCAGCCCTGACAAAGCACACACCCTCAAACAAACAATAGAAAAAGAAAGACAGAAGATACATTCCACAGATAGACCTGAAGATACGACCTGGGCCCGATGATATGTGATATATGACTCATTTACCTTATGACAGGCCGTAAAAGATGGACGTAAAAGAAATAGGAGGGGGTTATGTTTGTGTGTGCGAGTGTTTGTGGTTGCATTGTCACAAACTGGTTTTCTAGTGGAAAAAATCGGCTGCCTTCTTATTATCATGTGGAGACACGAACGGCATTCCAGCCCGCCGAACAGCCAACATGATCACCATTCAAACTCACGTCTCACATGGATGCTAGAGAAGAAAATAAGTGAGAAGGTCAAAGGTGGGAAGCTAAAAAACAAGAACTCAATGACCTCCCATTAATTCTATCCTCCTGCACATCGTAATTCCAAAGGGGCCTTGAGAGCACTATCTGAGCATCTACCTATCCAGCACTGCATTAATTTCAACCTCTGCCCTCTGGAAAAGGCTTGGAATCAGTCTTCTAAAGTACTGCCACTGAACTCTCAATCCACATGCTACTCCCACCCATGCTTCCCACGTACGACACTTGCCTTGTAGTTACTAAATCTAAAATCACCGGCTTTGTGAGTTGCATATTGTTGAACTTGTTAGTGGTGCTTGCTAAGGCAACAATCACTGTTATTATTATTGCTCATACTTAGGGTTAAGGGTTTCTTCAAATAAATAATAAATAGGAGATAAAATAGACGTAAAAAAAAAAATGTCATAGACCTACATTCAAAAAAGAACAGAGAATATCTAGAAAAGTAGTGTATCTGGATATTAAAAATGACTTTACATAGATGCACCAACAGAGCAGTTTTATCCGATTATTATCCAAATATTTTATCCATTTAATGTATTTTATTATGTCATATTTGGATATGTATATATATATATACATACATTACAATGTAGAAATATTATATATGGAAATAGAAATATAGTATAATACTATAACTATATAAAAGATGGACGTAAAAGAAATAGGAGGGGGTTATGTTTGTGTGTGCGAGTGTTTGTGGTTGCATTGTCACAAACTGGTTTTCTAGTGGAAAAAATCGGCTGCCTTCTTATTATCATGTGGAGACACGAACGGCATTCCAGCCCGCCGAACAGCCTACACACTCTTTTATTTGAATCAACTTGACCCTGCAGCGCAGCCTGCCAGCGAACAGTGCACTACGCGAGCTCTCTGTCTTTCTCTCTCTGCGCAGTACACTATGTTCCTGGCCCAAGCTCAAAAATGTGTTCACCCTGCACTGGCTCAAAATGAATGGACGAGTACACAAACTTTTTGCTCTATCAAATCTATCTCACTCCCACTTTTTTTTTTTTTGGTCTAATTTAGAAACGTCATATAGGGGCAGTTCCCAAACCAGCGGGAACAGGACGGAACCGCTTCGTTAACGGAGAGGGATGCCAGGCCACAGAAAAGTGTGTCATCAAGGACGCCCATGTTTGGTTTTTAATTGCAGGAAAATATAAGGAAATGAATTATAGGTAGAAATGCAGGTGTAATTAATTGAGAAATAAAGCAACATGTGATTAATATCTAGATGCATGTCTGTTTTTTTCCTCTCTTGCTGTAAATGGACACAAAACATTTTTCCAGCGAAGGCCGGGCAAGTAAACAATCCGTTTTTTTAAACAAATGGTTTCAATCTTGAATCCAGGAAGCAGGGCTAATTTAAAATACATTTTTAAAAGCAGGCATTGGAATAAGTGCTAAACATTGATGTGATTTGGAAGAGTTCAAGGCTGACAGACGTTTCAGATAGAGATGTTGCAGTATTCTTCATGACACCTTTGGAAAATTAAAAAATGACGTTTCAAAGATGCTCTAGATTGGGGGTCGTCGACTTTTTTTTAATCCAAAAACTGGTCTATTCTAGTTCTGATCAGTGGGGGAAATTCTTCCCATATCTTCTGTTGTTGACGTCAAAGATGTTCAATAAAACTCTATGGTATTTTGGCACAAATTCATCT
Organism: Sinocyclocheilus anshuiensis; assembly: GCF_001515605.1. Taxonomy (NCBI): domain Eukaryota; kingdom Metazoa; phylum Chordata; class Actinopteri; order Cypriniformes; family Cyprinidae; genus Sinocyclocheilus; species Sinocyclocheilus anshuiensis. Next base: position 1,610,691 of record NW_015557091.1, on the reverse strand, counting down.
GTCACTTGGTGAAGCTAGACAAATTATATAGATGTCAACATGGATAGTTTTAATGACATACCGCATTCTCAAAAAGCATGAACTGCATGAGGTGAAAGAAAATATGACTCAAAAATACATCAAATACTGGTTCACTCACAAAGATAAACATAATTTGCACCAACCACAATGTATTCTGTATGGTGAATAACTGACTGCAGAGATTAATATTAATTAATTAATTATTAATGTTGTAATTATTTATAATAATTCGTTTATTTATTTATTCATTTTAATCATAAAAAAAACAATTATTGATATTTAAATAATAATTTTAATATTTTTATTATATTTTATCTTTTAAATAAATATGTTGGTTTTATGAATATTATTATTTATTCAACCTCAGGGTTTAATTTTGAGGGAATGTCTACAATAATCAATTACTGAGTTTGATTGAAATTTAAGGTGCGGCAAAACTAGATGAGAACCACTGATCTAGATTTTTAAGGTTCCTTGACCTAATTAAGGCTAAATGATTCAGAGAACCATTTCTAAAGAGTCTTTCAAGTTTTTTTTTTTTTTTTTTTGATGACCCAAACATTTCCGATGACAAAGAAATCTTTGAGTTCCGGAGTGTTCTCAAATTATAATTTGGATCTGCGCCACATGACCAGATTAAACTACAAGGAAAAACCTTTGAATTTTTCAGCAATGTGTGATGTGATGCCTTCCAACTATCCCAACTATTAATGAGTCAAATCAAAGCTGTGTTTATGCAGTGCTGCATAATACCTCTTCAACATGACAAATTTGCCTGTAACTTACAGTAACCGTGAATTGTACCATTATGACAATAAGATGCATCATGCTGAATTATGATAATCATGGTCAAAGATCACTAGCATAAGACAGATCACTTCATGATGATGTCATTGCTGATGACACAGATGCCGGGAATAACATTCCTGGGATAAAACATCAGGATACATTTGAACTAGATTATTCCAAAATTAAAATTCGGTCATCATTTAATCACCCCCAAGTCATTCCAAAACTGTCTGACTTTCATTCTGCAGAACCCAAAAGACATTCTGAAGAATTCTGCAACTGCTTTTGTCCATACAATGAAAGTCAATGGGATCCAATGATGTTTTGGACGCCATTGACTTTCACTGTATGAACAAGAGCAGTTGCACCATTCTTCTTCTTCTTAAAAAAAAAATATTTCAAAATAGCCAGATGAGGGTGAGTAAATGATGACAGGATTTTTCATTTTTTGAATCCTTTTAAGTGTCTGGCTCATGACCACAATGATGAAAGCAAGACTGAGATCTCAGTACTTCTCCAGTACCTGGATCAACTGAGGACTGATCCTGAAATCACTGTGTTCGCAACCCAACTCATAACCACTTTACTACCATTACAGGTGCTAAGCTAGGCACAGTTATTGAACTACCTAATCGACCTTCAGTGCCTCATCTAATTTACATTGTCACACCAGAGTGCACTACAAAGCATAGGTATATTTCTAATCTAACTCTAGAAACTTCTTTTGCTTTATTTCATTTAGCATGTCTAAGACATCTCAGAAAAGACTTGTACTCCACTTTGACTTTCAGATGCAATATCCATTACATATAATACTATATAATTATAAGATGCATATTAGTGGCAATTGCTAATGCATTGCACTGTCACTTCTAATGGTGAAAACAATCATTTTGAATTGGCATATCAACATATCTGAGTTAGACCAGCATTATTTACCTTTATGCGATTTAAAACTAAAGTCATTACTTAATTTCATGTGTCATGTGGAAAGTAATATGACATGACCATTGAGCCACAATTGATCTTATATTCAGATGACTTGAGTGACATATGTACTCTACAAGATGTCAAATATTAATAAACTAATACCAAGAAAGGTTGCAAATAAATATTCAGGCCAAAGTTCAGTCCTAAATGGAGCAGGGACATTGAGAACCCTGATGAACGCTTAAGATTTCTTGTCTGAGGAATCATTGCGCCCCCTACTGAGAAACAATCTCACCTGATCCAAAATTTTTCTTTTCTTTTTCTTTTTTTAAAAAACGTAAAATAATTGTTTTCTTCTTTTAATGTTAAAATGAAATTACCTTAATACATGTAAAATGATTCTGCCAATGTAAAGATAAAACATACTTACGGCAACAGGATTTAGAAAGTCAGTGTGTTCTTTTGAAGCTGAATTCTCTTCCTCTCACTGTCTGAATCAATAGTGGGCAGGTCATCTGTCCCTGAGGGCAAAAGCAGTAAGCCAGTGCATATTAAACTACAGTTTTGAAGGTCTAGCATTGCATCCAGAGCAAAAGGTTCTGATTGGACGAGAATATTTTTACATCACTCCACATTCCTGATAGCACTTGTCAAGTAATAATTACACTTCACTTGTTGAGTAACATGTACTTTAACACTCTTTAAATGAGAAACATCAGGAATATCGTTATGAGGGAATCAAAAAGATACATTCTTTAATGCTAAATTCTGTTTTACTCAAAATTATTCTGCCATATAAAACACCTGCATAATTAATTTTTTGGGATTTCATCTAATGTTTTACAATTCAGGATGTGTATTTCAAACAGAATGGATCCCCCCCCCAAAAAAATTTTTTTTTTTATTTAATATTTTTATTTACATTTAGAATTGTAATGTTACATTTAATGTTACATTTATAATTTACACATTTATTTAAAAATATATTTTTTTTACACATTTTCCACACACAAATGTAATTTTTAATTATGCATAGATTATAAAAAAAAAAAACTAAAAAAAGTAAGACAGACTGGCCCAAAACGCTGTAATATTTTTAAAAAATATATTTAATAAATTAAATAAATACTATTTAGCAAGGATGAATTAAATTGATCAAAAGTGATAGTAAAGACATTTATAAGGATTTCTATTTCAAAACAAAATCCTGTTCTTTTGAACTTTCTATTCATCAAATAATCCTTTAAAAAAACCGGTATGAGTTTCCACAAAAATATGAAGCAGCACAACTGTTTTCAACATTGATAATAAAAAGAAATGTTTTCTGAGCAGCAAATTAGCATATTAAAATGATTTCTGAAGGATCATGTGACACTGAAGACTGGAGTAATGATGCTGAAAATTCAGCTTTGATCACAGCAATAAATTACATTTTAAACATTAAAAAAAATAGTAATCATATTTAATAAAATTACTGTTTTTACTGTATTTATTGATCAAATATATGCAGCCTTGGCGAACCTAACTTCTTTAAATAACATTAAAAAGCCCAAATATATTCGAATTATAATATTGTTGCATTTATCTCAATCTTAAATAAATCTCTAACTGATTATTAATCTTTGCAATTTTTAGATTGATGAATCTGTTCTATTACCAGTAACAGACGTCAGAGCCACTTTACGTGTTCTTCTCTGATGTTTGCAGCTTCTGAAACACAAACAGATGATGTTCAGAGCATCTGTGTAACAGACAGACAGCATTACGTCCGTCTAGTTTAAGGCACCTGGATGACGGGAGTGTCCAGGAAACTGTCGCCACATTTTCCCCAGGACTTTGTGGCAGGTGTGGACGTTCTGGCAGATGCTTTTCCCACCTTTCTGAAAGTCTTTCACATCGTCTGGGAATAACACACACCTCCCATGTCCAGGTTTCTCTTGCGCTGAAACCACATATGCACAATACATAATTAAAATCAATTGATACAAAATGTAATAATTAATAATTTTTTTTTATATATATTTTTTAATAATTAAGGGTGACCACAAAAGCTCAAATAAAATGGTTTAGTGGTTTTTAACATTTTATGCTCACTACATAATTATTGTACTTACGTTTACAATGCATATTATTTATGCATATTAGTTTTCATGGCATTATTCTAAAATAAGTCAAATATGAGTAGGCGTGTCCATTTTTTTACTTTTTTGATAAATACATAGATGGGTCGCTTTCATTGTTCTCTTTTCTTAGCTTAATTTTTTTATTTATATTTCTAGTTCCACGGAGTTTAAACTATTACTACTCCATGCTGTAATGATGTGTAGAGGATAAAAACACTTCGACTGGACTGACAGTGTATAAAATTATACAAGTGGTTCTCCCAAACATCTGAAACATATTAAAAGTTTGAGAAAGTCCGTTTACAATGGATTTATTGATCGCTTACCTTGCCCATTATGTTAAGCCAGCGTTTTACAACTGTCTCTTTCCTCAAATAGGGATTATTTCCTTATTAAATGATAACTGTTTACATATTGTTTACGTATTGTAGTTCAAACTGCAGCAGCACAGGCAGTTTCTTCTTCGCTTCGTCTCTCCCGCTTTCAGTTCGTGAGGCCGCGCGCTACTGACACCTGGCGGCCAGAGACACAATTTCAAATTTTTTTTTTTAAATAATATTATCGACTAAATAAATAAAATCGTCTGTAATGTATTTGTGAAAGAAAATCATACTCTGTTCTCTGAAGACGTTTATTTACATGAAAAACTAATAAATAAAATACTAACGATAACTGAAAAATAATAAACCGGTTCCTTTTCCATAAAATATGCTAATTTGTGTGATTTGTCAACTATTTTTAAAAGCAATTCAAAGTAAAACTCTTGTCCAAACCCTAAACTTCTCCATACAGCACACTGAAGGAATTTCGATTGCATATTTTCTTTATATTAATGACCAGCGTCAAACATTTGGTGTTACAGAAAAGTATTCGGTGTCTCATATAAGTTACTTAAAACAGTGGTATTCATGATCTCAGAGATATTAAACAAAACATATGTCTACTATATTGGACAAAAATAATAATTTTACCCTAAATCTTAATCATAATAAAAACAAATGATTTATTCCTTTTGAAAGCGAAAGGGTTTTATTAGGGCAAGCCTATCATATCTCCAGAGATTTTAAACAGCAAGTTAAACATACAAAAAACATCTTTTTTTTTTCTTTTTTTTTTTTTATTAAATATGTAAAAAGCAGGTCAAGTTATTCACAAATAAAATGCAAACATGCAACACATTTGGGGAATGCATAAGGGGAGATACTGTGAGGGAAATAAAAAGAAAAACATTGTCTATTTATAATTATTAACAGTACATTTGTTTACATTCCTTTCCATTGTACACAATAATAAATGACATAAGCATTGACCTGTGGAAAATATTAACGAGTATCAGATCACGAGAATGCTGTTTTCTGTTCAGAAGACCTGTGCTTTAGAACGGTTAACAAAAATCTTCAATATGCATTGTTTTATTCAGATGACGCCTGTTTTTTTTACTGTACATATAAAGTAAAACATGTTGAGACGCAGAATACGGATTGCACAGTTCAAATAAAATGCTTCCTATCAAACACTGTGATAAGCTGAGACACATTTAGCCAAAAAAATTAGTATATTTAATCTAATATGGAGACAAATTGAGCATTGTTTCCAAATGAATCACATTGGTTTATATTACCAGTGAGCATTAGGTTATAATGCTAAATTTACCGTGGTAACCAATGGTTAGTCTTCTTGAGGAATCTACCAGGAGGCGATATTTCACAAACTGTATTGGTAGCTCTTTGAGCTACTCTTGTTGTAATATTTTAAAATGTAATGGTTTGATACGTCACATCTGATGTGCGGTGGTTATCATGGGCTTCACACGAACAAGATTCACCATTTATGCTGCTGTCAGATGTTCATAATAGTCATGATGCAATTAAACAGGGCTTCAAAATGAAAAAAAGAGACACGTTTGAATATCTGGCCAATTTGTCTCATTCCTTTATCACGAGAGCAAATGAGAAATAAACCATCATGAGTTGGAGGAAATGAACCCAAAAGCAGTTTTCTGACAGTGCATGTATGTTCAGGTGTCTGTTTGATTGACAGCTGTTCAGTATTCGTCCTGTGTGTCGTCAGGGACGTCCTCCTCCTGAGCCGGAGCCTCATGCTCCTCTCCGCCTGCCTCCTGCACACACACAGTTGTATGCTGAAAAAGTGAAAGTGACGTGACAAGGTGGGAGAGAGCGCTGTACATTCACTCCTCCCACCTACAATCCCTGCCGGTACGAGACTCGAACCCGCAACCTTTGGGTTACGAGTCCGACTCTCTAACCATTAGGCCACGACTTCCCCTGTTAGTTATTTTTGAAGATCTTGTCATATTAGATAACATTAGTCAGTTTGTCTGTTAAGAACCATGAAAAACTGCACTATGCATGAGACAGAAGCACTTGATTTGTAGGGTTATAGCACAAGAAACAAGATCAAAAACACAGCAAAAAAGGGTCTTTTACAGATCATCATAGTTATGGATGTCACAACTAAAGAGTATATCGATTTATGACCATTCAGACGTACATCTATTCAGTACTGAATGACAGTTTGAACTAGAGTAGTAGTACAAAATGTGTTAAAAATAACAGGTAATTTATAGAAAAATAGCTTGTGCAATATAGAGGGAGAAAAATAATCATGAAAAATTATGACCATTTTTTTGGCCTTGGACCAACATAATAAGTGGACTTCAGGGGGAAAATGCTATGCAAGTGTAGAATATGAATATGAAACATAAACAATAAAGGTCTATTTTATTCAAACAAAAAAGAAAGTAATAAATAAAATAAAAAAACATTAAAATTACTAATATTATATGGTGTGATGTTTTGTTAAAGAACTATCTAAAACTATTAATTTAAATAGGTTTGATGTATTAAAAGAACATTAAAATAGTAATAATAATAATAATAATTTGTGAATGGTGTTAAGATTTTATTCAAAGAAAAAAAAAGAGCACAAAATGTAATATATAAATATATATATAAAATATAAATAAATGTGATTTCTTATAAAAATAATAATAATTTGTGTGATGTTTTATTAAAAAGCAGAAAGTAGACAGACAGACAGAGAAAGAAAGAGCTGAAAAAGAACTTGAACTGAAGTACTAACTTCGTCTGCAGAGTACAGCACCTCCATGAGTCTCTCCACGAAGGGCCCGTTGTCCTGGCCCTGCTCCTGACACAACAGCTCCACCTCTCTCAGCTTCCCAAAGTAGAAATCCCGCTCCTTCTCCACTCCTTCTAGTGCTAGCTTTAATGTATTGAGCTGCAGCAGAGGAGAGACGCAAGAGTTACCAATGACATAAAACACTGTCAATGGACTGCTGAAAATACTGACAGTAAAAGATAGTTATTGCTTTAGTAGACATGCTTTTAAACAACATAATTCGTCCTTGAATGTTTACATTTCCTGATGCTGAATTTGATTGGTCAAAAAAATGTGTTTTTTCCAAGTTTAATCGTGTGTATGATCCAAAAAAAATGTCCTTTCTTTGTTTTTTGTGCACAATTAACAATGCACGACTCTTATTTAAAGTGCCCCTATTATGCCATTTTTAAGGTTGCTAATATTGTTTTATGAGTCTTCTAAAACAGGTTTACATGCATGCAAGGTCAAAAAACTCGTTAGTTTTCTCAAAAAATAGATTTAATTTTACCTCATTTCTAAATTATTCGTAAACGACTCGTGCGAAGCAGTTCAAAGAATTAGTCTCTCTAAACCCCTCCTTTCCGTGAGCCCTCACTGCTGTGATTGGTCAGATGGCGCAGTACTTTGTGATTGGTCCAGAGCCGTAGAGAGATTGGCTCTGGATTGGTTTACCGCATACAGCACGTGTCGGAAACGAAACGCCCATTGCCATGACGAAATGACAGCCCTGGAGACTTGTCAATACATAGAAAAGATGGTATCGATTGTACCTTACCAATTTGAACCGGAGTCTGATGATGAAACGGTTGAAGTGGCTGATCAACAAGAGACCGATTCGCGAGCACGACTGGAGCAGGACGTTTCTTAGTGGTAAGTGTCAAGTGTTAACAAGTTTGTGGTAATTATAAGATGTGATCAAACAAATTTACTTTCACAGCGTAGGATACAGCGTCTTCTCGACATGATGTTAAAGGGTTAGTTCACCCAAAAATGAAAATTCTGTCATTAATTACTCACCCTCGTGTTGTTCCAAACCCTTAAGACCTTTGTTCATCTTCGGAACACATGAAGTGGAACCGGCGGCGCCAGCGCTGACCCAGATCCCGTGTAATGACGTCATCACGCCGGATCTGGGTCAGCCCCGCCACACGTTCGCGTCATGATACTGTCGTGAACGCGCGTCCACAAGTGACGCAGTAGAGACGAAAATGTGGAATAAAGTCGTTATTTTTGTTTTCTTTGCGCAAAAGAAGTATTCTCGTAGCTTCGTAAATTTACAGTTGAACCACTGATGTTACACGGACTACTTTGTCGATCATCTTGGTACTTTTCTGGACCTTGAACGTGGTAGTTACCTTGCTGTCTATGGGAGTGTCAGAGAGCCCTCAGATTTCATAAAAAAATATCTTAAATTGAGTTCCGAAGATGAACGAAGGTCTTATACGGGTTTGGAACAACATGAGGGTGAGTAATTAATGACAGAATTTTCATTTTTGGGTGAACTAACCCTTTAACCACACGGAAATTTTACTGTGTTTGTGGGCGGGCAAGTTGTTCGTGAGAACGTAAGCAGACATTATGCAAATGTGTTACTTCGTGACGTAGAGCCTAGGCCTGGGCGATAAAACAGTATCGATATTTATCGACGGTACACCTTCTTCGATAACGATATAAAACATGTTCGATATAGTGCACGATATAGGCACGCACTATGAGCACACACAAACACGAACATGAGTGCTGTGATGAGGAGATTGCGAGTAAAAAAAATGAATATTAGTCTAATTTAAAATAAACATTTGCATTTGAATGGATAAATAGTACAATCTATGGTAAATGTTATTGTTGTGTCTTTGTTTGGACCGAGTGTGTCCTTAATAAAGTTCGATGATGATGATGATGAAATGTGCATCAGGGAGCGTCATCAGTGGAGCAGGAGATGCGGTGATGATGATGTAGAAGCCCACGAGACGCGCAGTTTTTAAAGGCAATCTGTGTGATGGGCAATTCGGCTCTTTGTATTAATTAGCAATGCATAAATACGTGATGCTGTTTTGTTCATAATTGTGTATGCAATTTACGAAATTATATTTGACTTATATGAGTTAATTTAGACTTTTTATAGACGATAAAACATTAGAAATGAAATATTTGTTTAATTTTTATTTTGTGTTTGACTGTTAAAGCAACAACAAAAAAAAAAATTTTAATTTAAAAGAGTTCATTTAAAAATACAGTGGTTAAATGTAATTTTTTTTTTATTGCTCTTTGTTTTAAAAAAAGGTTATAAAAATGTCAATAATTATCGATACCGAATTTATCGTGCACTGTCGGCTTCACAACTTTGCAGATAGTTTATGTTCACATACAGCTACATGACACACTGCATGAAAGGTAATATTCGAAAAGGCATAATAGGGGCACTTTAATAAAAAACTTTTATATGGCTACAGTTCTCAAACATTATGTCTAACATACAGACATATATGTTAGACTATGTCTATTATTATTACTACTACTTAATAAAATTTTGTACTAAATATA
>NW_015557091.1:1589012-1600983 GCF_001515605.1 Sinocyclocheilus anshuiensis | reverse complement strand
TTTTTTTTTGCATTTAATTCCATAACTTTATTAATTTAAGACTTTCTGCTCCAATTTAAGACCTTTTAAGGCCTTAATCTGTGGAAGGGCAAATTAAGACTTTTTAAGACCTGCAGAAACCCTGGTCTTCAAAAAATTATCTACTAAAATAGCATCTTATCTCAAGGTCTCAATCAGCATTTCTAACCATTATGTTCTTGACTGCTTTATTTAAGGATTTTATTAGCGTTAATAGCGTTAGGGATGTCCACCTGTTCATTTAGTTGTGTTACTTGTGCTTCCAGCTCCTTCTCTCCTTTAGCAGGTGTTGCTGACATCACAGGGATCTTTTTGGCAGAGGAGGGTCGGGAGGTGGAGGTGGAGGATTTAGGGGTTGAACTGGTTGATCTAGTAGCTCCTGCACACAAGTTAACAGATGCCATGATGCAATTTAGTAGATGCTAAATGCCAGTTGATTAATGATGAATATTAAGAAATTATGTCACAAGCAGCCCGCCTCTAACAGACCTGCGGTGGGAGAGCTGACGGCATGCTGGGATTTCTTCGGCAGGTTGAAGATCTGCTCGCCGGGATCTGGAGGGGGAATGGCGTCCTGGCCCTGTCTGGCCTGGACCGGGTCGTACTCCTTCCCGTCGTAGTTGGCGTCAAAGAACTTCTTGAACCACTGAATGAAGTCCAGGTTGTCTTGAAACCGTCCCTTGACGAGCTTCTCTACAGGGATGATCTAAGAGGGAAGGAAACAGGATGTAAATGTGAAAAAAATTACATTACACAGATAACTTTCCATAAATACAGATTTATATGTTATATTAGGTGTTCACAAAACAGTGGCGTCCACAAACATATGATTTGTGCTAATAATTAAACCATAAAAATGTAAAATTAAAATAATTTATTTTAAAATAAAAAACAAATTTTTGGGGGGAAAATATTTTTTTCTATTTTATTTTATTAACTGCAAACACCTGAATGTGTTATTAAATTATTGAAATATTAATTTAAAGTCTCAAGTAAATATTTTAGGTCAAAGAGGTTCAGCTGACAAAAAAAGTTTGTGAATCCCAGCATTAATTAACATAAATGATTATTTGAAGTGTGATTTTTTTTTTATTGCATGCTTATGTAAATATTAAAAAAAAAAAAAAATTGTGGCTCGATCACGCTTATTTTAGAGAATCAGAAACACTTTCTGTATGTCAATCATTTTGCACATTTGGGTTTATTGATGTCAGGTTTGCTGACTAAGTTTTGATTTGAGGGTGTGTGGTTGAAAATTGTCTGAAATCGCTTACAGTTTTTAAGAAAAATAATGGGTTATATCCATTCAAGCATTATAAAACAGCACTGTTATTCCTTGTTTTTCAAGTGCACGCTTAAAGTAGAAAAAAGTCTGGAATTTTTTATAAAACGACAGCACTGAGTGAATAACGAGGCTCAAAAGTAGAGGCAACATTTTCAATATAACTTTTTTTTTTATATATATATATAATAAATATTTAATATTAACATTTATTATTTTAACAAATTAAAATTATTTTTAATTACCATTATTATTTATTATACATTTTTTCACACAAATTGTGATTTTTTTTTCATCTAATGTTAAGATTTTGTTGTAAAGAAGGCAATGACAGCTGCACTGTAAAAATATTTTTCTTTGTAAATAAAACAAAGAATATTGTAAGAAAATACTATTTCACTTTTTCTATTTCAAAATTTCACATTTAATTTAATGTGTCACTTGCCATTTATTTGTAATTAATAGTGAATTTTACAAGCAATTTCTTTTTAAGGGTGGAAATAATACAGGTATTATAATTACACAGGGAACTGTAAAGCAGCCATAAATATTTAAACACTGTTTTAGCAGTGTGTGTTCAGTAAGACATAGTGGGATAACAACTACTCATAAAGCCTGTGAATAATAGAATTAAATCAGTCTGGGGTTATGAGATCTTTTATGTATTTTCTTATCACACAAATCCACTACTGTTTTTCATGCTAAAATGTACTTCTCTATGGTGATTTTGAGAGGGATTTTATTTCTAACCAGATTTTCAGTGGTTATAGTGAAAGCATGACTGCAAGGCTCTCATGTTCGTCTCACCTTATCAACGTTCATCCTCTTGAAGGAGGCCTGCAGGAGTTTGAAGTTGTGGATATATTCATGCTCCAGCTTGGCCTGGAATTTCACCTTCTTAAGACTGATGCAGCCGGGAAACAGCATGTCCATGAACTGACAGTACGCTGCTCCTAAAAAAGAGATGCACAAACGATACGCTCTTTCTGTCTCTCCAACACTTTCAACCAGATTTAGTTTCAGTCTCAGGTTCATCTAAGTGTCCAATTTACTCTGCAGTAAACTTAATCTGCCCAATCAGAAGAAATAAAACAAGGGCACTTAAAGGGAGATCCATTTGACTCCAAGGATGTCATTTAAAATGCCATGTAAATCAATGTCTTCTGCCTGGCTAGGTAAAGCAGGAGCTTTTCCAGAGGATATTCAGTGTCTCGGAGATCTTTAAATACCTCTGGCCTGACCTGTGCTTATGCTGAACTAAATTAAGATACTGATGTGATGTCATGCTAAAGCACCGAACCTAAATGATGAAGTTCCATGATTACTGGAAAGAAAACTGCTCTCAAAACATAATACTTAAAAACCCTGAGATTTTAATGCAGATCTTTGAAGATTAATTTTTGTCTCTAACTGTACAAACTGGTATGTTTAGGTAGAAATTAGCAACACATACAGTCTTCAACAGACTGAATTAATTCTTTTATAGTAGAGCTACATATTTGACTAGAAAAAAAAAGTATTAATAGTAATATAACAATAAGAATATATAAATGGAAATGTATATAATTGTGTGTGTGTGTGTGTGTATATATATATATATATATATATATATCACACACACACACACACATTTATTCTTATATTAAATCTTAATAAATCTAATTATTTTCATAATTCTATTATTATTTACTTGAATAGTATGCGTTTTAATTATTTTAGTATGAATTATTTATTTAGTACATTTCTATGCCTTTAAATCACAATTTAAATGACCTGGTAAAGACATATTCCCTAAACTATAATAAACTACTTATACATAAGACTATATTTACAAATACAAATGATGCTGTGTGCGCATTACCATTTGTTTTATAAAGTCTTTTTAGTTTAATGACTAGGCTTTATTAGCCTATTCATTCCATTCCATTCATTAAAATAATTCCTTTCTCATCATTAACTTGTCAATCCTTCTGAAATCCTGCAAAATCCCATCAAATTAAATTAAAATTAAAAATCACACAAAGGACTGAACTGATCTTCTGATAGTTGCAAAAGAATGAAGAGAACTTTACCTGATTGAATTTCAAACAACTAATTAAACGACGATTAATCAACAGCAGTGATCAAAAGTAATGTAGTTATTTATTTCATATGAAATTAAATGCAAATGTAAGAGAACTTGATGAAAGAATACTGAAACTAAATGGGTAGTTGACAAACAGCAACATTTTTGCTATAAGCAAAATGTAATATTTTAGATTTTTTGCAATATTTGCAGTTCGTTTAAACAGCCCTGTGGTATGAAAAAGATTTTAAGTATAAATTTTCCATATTATGCTCATATAAAATTGCATAATAACTGTATAATTGTATAATGTTTATACAATAATTAAATTAAAATTGTTTAAAATAGTTTTCAATGAAATACAGCATGTCAAATTGAAACAAAACTCAAAAACACTATTATTAGAAGATTCAAAGCTATACTTGCTTTTGACTGCAATAACGAAGTTCTAGTTTAATTACTATTTTAACGTGATTAACTCTATTCCCAGGTTCATAATTCATGGCTGTGTTACCTAAAGCAGCTGAGAATTTACAACAGCTTTACTGACCAACATTTATTTACACAAACGTTTAAAGGTAGCAGCCGTCCTACAGCAGCGCAGACGAGCGCTAACAAAATGCCTCTGTGTAAATCCTCTGGGATTACTGGTCTTTGTGTCTAATGAGTGTCAGCGGTGGGTTAAGTTGGGAGGTTCACATACCTGATGACAGCTGCTCCACTTTAGTGTAGTTTAGACAGAGCAGATCGTTCACCCAGGCTGTGATGTCATGCCTGCTCATCGTCTCCTGGGTGATTGAGGTAGAATAAACATTGACCGCCATCCCCCAGCTGTGGACGAGACACAGACATCAGCATCAGAATCATGTGCAGATGTATTGAAGGACAGCTCACAGTCTGAATGACACTATCAGCTCTGGTACTGACTGAATCATCTTGTCAGTCTGAGCAATTTACAATGCATGCATACTATAACAGCAGAATGTATTAAGTCTAAAGTCATCCTCTTACTTTGTTATTAAAATTATGAAACTGTGCAATTGCAATGCATTTCTAAGAGTTTTAGTATCTAAACTGAGATAGACTGAACTGGGACAACATCTATTATTGAATTTATACACGTTAAAGGAATAGTTCACCCAAAAATGAAAATTTGCTGAAAATCTACTCAGGCCATTTAAGATATAGATGAGTTTGTTTCTTTATAGTGCTGGGCGGTATACCGGTTCATACCGAATACCGGTGTTTATTTTTGTTATGATATTAATTTTTAAAATACCGCAATACCGGTGTATGTCGCTTAAACAACGTTCGGAACGCGACACTGTTTGAAAGGGGTCCCTTTTCACTGTTGCACTGTGGTGAGGGAACAGCTGTATGTGTTACTAAGCGTGAAAGTTCCGAAACTGAAGCTGTAGAACTAATAGAACGTGATGACACAGAAGAACTCATCCACAATATCCACATCAGTGTTGCCAGAAGTACGATAATTATCGTATTTGTACGATAATTTTGACCTCTGTACGCTGTACGATCAATAATGAAAAAAATCCCATAATGTACGATAATTTCATAATATTATGACAATTCAAATGATGGTAGTTGTAGCAAACCGATCGTTTCGTGTCTTAGGACATCAATGTGTCGTCACGAGCCACAGGGTTTAATTTTCCAAAAACGATAATTTTGAGCTTCTGGTACGATACTTGGACATTTACAATCTGGCAACACTGATCCACATTGACTGCCACAAATATCCACCGCCCCCTGCCATCCAAAAGAGTCTGACTGCAGCTGGCGCTTGCACTCTCAGACGTGAAGTACTATACAAGTATAAGTATTTAGTACAATGGTCCTGCAAGAACATTTAGTCATTTAGCAGACTAAATGTTTTGGTGGAACCTGTTCAAGTTTTGGTGGAACCTGCGTACTTTCTTGCAGCAGGAAAAGAAAAAGACAAGATCTGCAAATCCGTGGCCACAGAACAGCAGAATATGAACGCAATGCGCAAAGTCTCTTGTTGCGCATTTTCTTTTTGTTTGTTGTTTTTTTACTCAGACGACTCAGACGCAGGCAGTGCGCTGCATGAGACAAAAAAGTAATATAGCCAAAACAACCGCATTTAGTGTAGATGCATGTTGATTTTATCAGACGATGCCGCGATTATAAATGAGAGTGACTCCTGGTTAACATGTATTAAAAGGGGTCGTGTTTAGTCACTATTTAGTGTGGTATTTTTTGACAATATTCACTCATCATGACAGTAAAATAGGGCATTCTAAGTCAATATACTGCAGTATTTCCTCTCTCAATCAGTAGAAAATATGGTTAACACCCGGTCATGCATGAAAAAAAAATACCGTCATGTACCGTGAAACCGGTATAATTTTGAAAAATACTGTGATATAAATTTTTGGTCATACCGCCCAGCACTATAAATTCTTTATCATATTTGGAGAAATTTAGCATCACATCGCTTGCTCACCAATGGATCCTCTGCAGTGAATGGGAGCCGTCAGAATGAGACAGCTGATAAAAACATCACTATAATCCACAAGTAATTCACACCACTCCAGTCCATCAGTTAATGTCTTGTGAAGAGAAAAGCTGTGAGTTTGTAAGAAACATATCCATCATTAAGATGTTCTTAACTTCCAACCATTGCTTTCCGATGAAATCGGAGTCCTCTATCCATAATATTGCAATTTCTGGTGAAAAAGTCATCTGGTCTGAATCAGGAGAGAAATATGCACAGATCAAGCACTGTTTACAAGCGAAAACAATTGTAAACAAATATATCGGTGGATTTTGATGTGAGAGGACAACGGGATTTCCACTTCCTTTTTCCAATGGTGGAACTGTTTGAACTTTTTTTTTCAGAGAAGCAATGGTTTAAAGTTTAAATGATAGATTTGTGTCTTACAAACATGCAGCTTTTCGCTTCACAAGATGTTAACTGATGGACTGGAGTGGTGTGGATTATTGTGATGTTTTTATCAGCTGGTTCTCTCATTCTGACGGCACTAGGGATGCACAGAAATGAAAATTCTGGGCCGAAACCGAAACTTCTAGATGCACTTGGCCGAAAACCGAAAATGGAAACAAAAATGCTTTAACAATTATTTATTATTATTATAAATAATATAAAATTATTTTGTACGACTTTTTCATTTAACTCAATAATTTTAATGATAATGAATATTTTTTTTAAATACAAGCCAATAAAATAACCACGCTTTTATTGAAAGTAAAAATAAAACTGGACAAAAAATATATTAATATTAAATATCAATATATTATTTTTATTCAGTTCTGTGCAACAGAATCAGATTTAACTGAATTTATTTTTGTATAATTATCCAAATAATGTACAGTCCTACAAAGCTATTATTATCAGAGCATGTGAGCAGAGCATAGCGTCATTTTACCAGCGTTGCCTAGTACAGCTCTACTACACCATGTTACAGCACAGTAGCGCTATTGCAAACAGGAACAAGTTTACTACTTAGTATACTAAGTATACTACTATACTATTGATCATGTGCAGTACGTGAGTGGAGCGTTCGCATAGGCCATGAGCAACTCAACTGAACACACATTCATAGAGAGGAATATCCACGCAGTGATGACGGCCAGAGAAACCTGTGCGCTGAACACTACTGGGCTGTGCGGCGTGCCATATATTTTCAGACGTTTTTCTCTTTCGGCCAAAAACCGAAAAAGCCATTTTCGGCGGCTGAAATTTTGGTGCATCCCTAGACGGCACCCATTCACTGGTGAGCAGGTGATGCAGTGCTACTTTTCTCCAAATCTGTTCCCATGAAGAAACAAACTCATCTACATCTTGGATGGTCTGAGGGTAAATAAAATTTCAGCAAATTTTCATTTTTGGGACTATTCCTTTAAGAGCTCTGAACGTTTCCTGCTATCTAGCGTCGC
The DNA here is from genome assembly GCF_001515605.1 of Sinocyclocheilus anshuiensis. NCBI lineage: Eukaryota > Metazoa > Chordata > Actinopteri > Cypriniformes > Cyprinidae > Sinocyclocheilus > Sinocyclocheilus anshuiensis. The sequence goes on along the minus strand of NW_015557091.1, from coordinate 1,593,679 downwards.
ATGTTTTGCCCATAAACACTGTGTAACATGATCCTAATGTCAACTAGGTAATCACCAAGTAAATATCAAGATATACAGAGCGCTCCACGATGTTAAATAGAAGCTTTTGAGCTTTGTTTGTTCTCATACAGAACTGTGAGTTCATTGACTGTCCGATTTTTTCAACTCAAAACTAAACAAAGAAAAACATCTAAAGGAAAAAAGTTTGGCATATAAATAAATACATAAAGTACTTTTTAAATGTATGTACAAACATATTAATTTTCCATCACAGAACAACGTTTGATGTCAAACCAGACTGCCAATAATTTTGCCTCAGACAAAAAAAAAGTCTTTCTGTTTAGGAATTGAGGTTTGCTTGTCCTCCACTGAAAGTCCTTGAAAAGCTATTGATGTGAGGATAAATTTAAAACATCTCAGTTTGGCACAAAACACAGTTTGATTGGGTGGGTGCTGGCTGACATGATATAAGCTGATGATTATTTTTCATGCTATGACTGATAACCTAAATATGACTGATATTAAAATGCTATTTTGTCTAAAAATAAATAAAAACAAACTTAAATCAATAGTACCAATTTAAAATCAATGTTGTGACGCTTAAAATATTTTAGGCATCGCAACATTTTAGTATACAGTATGAAGTATTGATTATTTATTTATAGAACGTTGAACAGTGGGACCGCTAACATATCAAGTTCATGATAACAAAAATAACCTAAAATCAAAAAATTGGGAGAAACGAGCATTAATTGTGTACTTTTTTAAATCAGTTTTTAAAAACATGGTCCTGAAATGTAATCCCTATTACAAACCGGTTGTTTAAAATAATAATAATAATAAAAAAACAATAACAAAGCAAAGCTCTTTTGTGCCACACTTTGACACAAGTAAAACAGCAATGCTGTCCAGTTATTAACAGGGCACAATTAAGCATATGAACATATCAAAGTTTATCTCAATTTACACATAATAAACTAACCTAATTCAATCAACTGACCGAAGCCAGTTTCAGATCACTGCCAATAGAAAGATCCAACAGATCAATCCCGTTCTCCTTGATTTCCCAGTGCACCATCATATGAATAATGAAGCCAATCCCTCAAGAAAACCCACATCTCTTATTATATAAGATTTCTTCCAGGATGACAAATGCACCTCCCTATTAATTTCTCATGGCTTTAATAAACTTAAACGCACACTGCATTTCCAGACATTAGTGCTGTTGTGCTTAAAGAGTAGATTCATCTACATTTAGCAGGAAAGATAAACAGTTTAGTGAGATGTTGGAATGAAGGGAGGAAAAAAATTTCAGAGACAAAAAATCAGTCAACAAAAGCAGTCAACCCAAAACATGTTTATAGACCCGTAAAACACATGCAATCATATTTTTACCGATGCACGAGATTATTACCTAGTATTAGGCGCGACATGCACGCCATAACAGACGATCTGAACAGATTTTGGGGATAGGATGAAATGAATTATATTACGCAATGGCTGACTGCTTGGTGAACATACAGGCCATGCACTGTCAAAACCTGGGAAAGCACCCTGTCAGCGCACATCCCAACATACATCCATCTCAAATCATATACATAACGTCTGAGAAAAAGCCCAAAAGCATGAACGCCTTTACTGAACAGCGTTTTACATGTTTTTTTATGACCGCATCATCGGGGAAACGCCATAGCTGGCTCATGAAAAGCCCCACCGTTAGATATAACGCAGCCATAATGGGAGTTCGGGGTTCCCAGAGCGAGTGCATTGGGAAAGCATGGATTAAAACGTATACTCTTGATATTTTCGGCTAAATGCATTGTTTGTAGGTCGCTTAAAGCGGTGGTTTCTTTGTAAAGCGGCCGGCGGGTGGTAATGGCAGTGTACCTGTAGGCGCGCTCTCCACGCACTGTGTTCTTTCTGTAGGGAATGATGTTGGTGCCGTTGCTGTCCGGAATGATGTCGTTGTTGTTCTCTCCATTGGGGGACAGAGCTTGCATCGGACCGGGCATTTGACTCTGTGAAATACTCGATCGGACGAGGAAAGGGGCGTCGGGGTTGTTCCCTGCCGCCTGCCTGTTTGTTCTCAGTTTAAATCCCGTTTGTAAGAGTGTAAGTGTGTGTGTGTGTGTACAGTGTGTGTGTACAGTGTATATATATATATATATATATATATATATATATATATATGTGAGAATGTGTCTTCCGCTCAACAGCGACCTCACAGGCGAGTCACGGAACTACAGTCATGTGACTTTGGGAGGGACGCTTCAGATTTGAGCCAGTGGAACTTTGCCTCTTCCTAAATACGTCGTTATATATTATATATATTATGTATTTTATAGGAATATAGTTTTGTGGTCTGTCGTCCTCATAAGACCCGGGAAAAAGTTCTCAGGTTTCTCTTCCTAATGACAGACCTGCATCTAGGCCCCAAAATATGTTCATTTTTTATTTTATTTTTATGTGCATTATTCCCCCCACACTAGTTAATGTCTCATGCATGGGTAAAATTGTGTGATAAAGATTAATAAATATGTATGGGTTGACAAAGACATTCCAATTTATGACTAAACTTTATCTCTACTGCTACATATAAATGAATCTGCTCTTTACGCACAACTAAATGTCTGGAAATGCACGTGACAGTGCATAGCATGCTTAATCTTATTATTGTCTTCAGGAAGACAAAATAGATAAATAACAGCATTAATAATTACTCAAATGTTTCTGGAGCACCAAATCAGCATGTTAGTTTGATTTCTGAAGACTGGAGTGCTGAAAATTCAGCTTTGCCATCACAGGACGGAATAAATTACATTTTAAAATATATTCAAATAAAAAAAAAAATTGCAGTAATATTTCATCATTTTACTGTTTTTACTTTATTTTTTTATCAAATAAATGCAGCCTTTGTGAGCATAAGATACTATATATTCAATAATATAAATTATAATAATATGATATAAAATAAACAGTCCAAAAAGAAACATACAGTGCTTTTTGCAATTCTAGATATCTGGCTCTCTATGTGATGAGGCCCGTGGCTCATTATTCTTTACTGTATTGCAAAGAGTGCTGTGATTTAATTTACGATATATACACATTACACAAAGTTTAGATAAGGCTCTTGTTGTATGACATCTTTACAACGTAGTCTCTCCAACCAATCAAATCTATGGTTTTTAGAGTCAAAACAGAGAGATAAATTATCGAAATGGCCTGCCGGGTCATGAGCAATAATCTCAAACTGATGAATGAAGAATTTAGAAGATATCATACTTTTACAAGCGATGACATTACAAATGGAAAAAACATTAGTGAGGTTATTTAAAGTTTTCTTGTGCTCCAGCATAGTACACCAAAGCTAACTGTATGAGATTTTTTTTTTTTTTCAGTTTAAATTTTACATGTTTATGGAAAATGGTTACAAGTAAATTTACAGTGCAATCTGTCTGTGATGTCATTTTACCATGATGTGATCAACAAGGAAAATATCTGTTGATGTTATTTATACTTAAAAATGATGATGAGCTTTAGCTAATAAGTATTTACTCCGATATATACATTTGAGACATTCAAGTGAACAAATTTGGTTGTAGCAAACCCCACTGCAACACTCGACAATACATAAAGTACATCTAAAAATATTACTGACAGAGGTAATAGCTACACATAATTAAACAGCCAAATAGATAGTAAAAGTTAGTGACTGAAGTGTTCCATGCATATGCATTAAACACATGTTCCTACTACCATAAATCTGGTCATAAATAAACTGCCAGTGGACAATGTTAAGCCATACATCTATTTAAGAACATTACAAAAGATTAGTCTCATATTAATGGTTGAGTTTCCAATGGCTGACACTGATATATATATATATATATATATATATATATCAGGGCTCCAGACTAACATTTGAGAGCAGTGGTGTGTGGGGGTATTCGTTCTACAGATGATGGCGCCAGGAGCAGATTTGGTAATGCTGGGGGTGGTGTGCAGGGGTATTAAAATATAGATAATTTAATCATAAAATTACTATTGTTTTGCATTAATAAGTGCAGTTACTAATAATATTTCATGTTCATTTCTTGTTTATTTTTCTTTTGTTTATTGTTTATACAGATTTGACAGTAAAGCACTAAGCTTGAGTTAAGATGCATACAAAATGTACTTTTATTAACAACAGTAACAGGTGCAAAATCTTCTTTTTATATACAGAAAATGTATATATTCCACTCTTATTAAATGTACCATTATTCTTCTAGTATATGGAACTGACCAACTTCAGTGATTATGTGTGATTTAGTAGCAAATTGAAGAAAAGTTTGTTTTTCAAGGCACTTTGTGACTTTTCTTACTTCATACACAAAAAAGTGTAAAATTCTGACAAAATCTGATTTCTTGATGATTTGATATTTTATAATAGTGATTTTATAATTTCAAAATATAGAGAAAAGGTAGAAATGACTAAGCCAATAAGTGCTCCTCTCCTGCTGTCTACTGATTCTAATTGCGATTTGATGTATTTTTTTAATTTTACACAAGTGTTTGTTTACCACAAAGTATATTTTGTTCATCCCATTAAAAATAACATTCAAACTGGATCATTTTAGAGCTTTAAAGTGCTGGAAATAGTTGTGTGAAATGCTTGAAAGTCATTG
>NW_015557091.1:1588686-1588921 GCF_001515605.1 Sinocyclocheilus anshuiensis | reverse complement strand
AAGGTTGTACAAACCCTGAAATGAATGATGTAATGCATTCGACTATTTCTACAACACCATGGTTACAGTTAGCATTACCGCTTCTGGTTTCCTGAGGTAGCCTATGTCAGCGCTGTTTTATAACAGAGATTTCTGTGCAGAATTTGAATGATTCTCAGTAGCCTACCTAAAACGGCTCGTTCTAACACGCCCCCACATGTCTACGTGGCTCTGTGGGAAGATTTGCATAACGCCC
>NW_015557091.1:1576127-1588607 GCF_001515605.1 Sinocyclocheilus anshuiensis | reverse complement strand
TTATGGAGGACTGTTTCCTGATCCTGGGAGAGTAGACTACAATGCCAGCTGTTCTGACTCACAGACTGTAAGTACGTTCATATTTAAAGGATTTGCCACTGATGATTAAAACGCAAGTTTTGGGCAGTGTAGAGTAGCACTTGTTGTTAACCGCATAAACACATTTCATTACACCAAATACACAAAATAATGTTCTTTTAGCAACATCATATGACCCCTTTAATGCAGCTCAAGTGCTGCTGTCATTAAAGCAAAAGAAGCACAAATCAAATCCTAAAACATGTCTGAAATTCATGCACTTTGAAATGAAGTCTTTCAGATGCTGATAATGTAATTTGCTATTTATTTATTTATTGGCCTTGAATAGAAATTAATGCTAAATAAAAGCATCGTCACTAGTGATCTCACACCTTTGGACCAGACTGTAAAAGTCAAGTTTCTGAACCAGCACTAAAATGTTAAATATGCAGCCACCAAGCTGTTTGTGTTGCAGATTACTGCATTTTAATTGCACCAGGCTGTTCAATTGTCTTTTGTTGGCTTGTTTCCCCTCTCAAGACGGCTTTGCAGTCAACCTGTCACTTATTCGTGCAAATATGTTCAACACGTAGACTAAATATCTAACATCAATGTAAAATTGCACCAATTGCATTTCTCTAAGAACAGGAACTGTGCTTAGAAAATTAACAACCTCGTGTTAATTACAAAAGAAAAAAAAATAATAAAACAACACAAATTTGTGTCAGTAATATTATGCATTTATTAACCACGCCATCATAAAACATAAAAAGTGACAGCTAGGGTTAGGACCATGAGACTATTGGTGCACTTCAATGTAATGAACAGCTGCCGCTACTCTGCCTGCATCTTTAAACTTAATGACAAAATTAAACATAAATCAGTGCTTTCCCATAGGCTCGATCCTGCCAGAGCAAAACCAAGCCTCTCTATTAGGAAATTACATGAATAGTTTAAAGACAGCGCCTGATATAAACTCGACTCACCCTTGAACTCAACAGTAAATCCGACCAAACCAGCTGCGCTTCTCGGTTCGCACCCCACCCTCCAGCGCCTCAGAGAAGCATCAGCACCACCGCCTATCCACCCGCCGCCGCTGATTGGCGGACGCTCATTCATCCCTCCCGCTGATTGGTTGACAGATAGAAAGGCCGCTGTTTTATTCATTGACTCCTCCCTCTGTTCAGATGAATGGCTGACGGAAGCAACGGATGTTGTCTTTCTCAACCAATGGGAATGCAGTGCGCTGCTCGTTGAAAAATGGAATGTGGTTTCCTGATGTTTTATGGTTTTTATGCATCTAAGGAAATGAGTGATTTATCACGTTTATCATGTTTGGATGATAGATAAAAGGCTAAATTTAGAGAAAGAATCTGCCTTTGTTTCATTGTAAGATTCCTGGTAATTCCTGAATTATGTAGCAGCAGTGCTGGGTAGTAACCGATTACATGTAATCTGGATTACATAATCAGATTCCAAAAATTAAATGATGTAATTATATTAATGTTTAATGCACTTCATGTTGTTAATTACAATGAATGGAATATATTTTCTTACTCTTTGTATTTGTATATCTCTTTGTATGGTGCAAGATTTGTATGGTGGTGTATTTAAATCAATGTGATAAAAGAGTTAGGTCAAAAGTAATCTAAAAGTGATTAAAAAAAAGTAATCTGATTACATTACCTAAAATGTGTAATGTAATGGATGACGTTACTAACTACAATTTTTGTCATGTAATTTGGAATCAGTAACAGACTACAATTTGTAAGTAATCTACCCAGCTCTGTGTAGCACAGTCCAGTCTAACAAATCAATATTTACAACACATAAAACACATGGCATTACTGTCACATTGTAGTAGCCATAGCACCCAGTAAAATAATCACTTGAAGCCTGTTTACATGCAAATGTAGGCCTGACAGGGGTCTCATTCACAGGGTTATTATAAATAAAAGTAAAAGCATAAAAAACATTTAGTTGCTTGAAAAACAATAAACGATAACTGAAATAAAATAAAATATACAAAAAATTTAACTTATTTTTAGCCAGTTTCCAATAAACATTTCTTTATAAAAGCTTGTATAAAAGCTATATAGACATATTCAAAAATGCTAAAATTAAAAAAAAACACAAAATTACTAAAACTTTAACTCAAATTAAAACATTATTTTTAGCCAGTTTCCAATAAACATTTCTTTATAAAAGCTTGTATAAAAGCTATATAGACATATTAAAAAATGCTAAAATTAAAAAAAAACACAAAATTACTAAAACTTTAACTCAAATTAAAACGAAAACAGTAAATATAAAAACAAATTAAAATAATACAAAAATAATTAATTCCGATTATTAATAATTAAAGCTGTGAGAACGTCCCAAATTATTAAATAATTTTAGGAAAAATACTATATATTTTTTTTTAAATGTCATTAATTAAATTTGCTTAATGTATGTTTAAGTTCATTTTAATGTGACTTTTATTGTCTTATGGAAAAATATATCAAATTATTCAACAAGGACATCTAGTGGCCGTTGTGTATATTGCATCAAAAGATGGCAATTCATGTGTGCAAAATTATTTGAATTTTATATTATATCAGTTTTAACCAACATGGAACAAACTCTACAGATATGGAAAATACAGAGACAGTTAGCCCATATTTGACAAAATAACATTAAACATAACGTGGACACTTGATGATACTTGTACAACATAATATTTTTTATTTTTTTAGGACCATGCAAAATCACTGAAAAGTGCAATGCTTGGCAGCAGGGTGCGGATGCTGCTTTTTTTGTTCTGGTAAAAGTAAACGGTGAGAAAAATGTGAGTGCTGCAGTGTGACAGTAGCATATCAAAGACAACACATCAATGAAAGAGTCTGGAGATGGTCAAAGCCACACCAGTCTTCCTTAACCCGTCTACTACAGATGGTCTTTACAAGGAATTCATATTCACTAACAAAACCAATCCAAGCATGAAAATTCTGTTCTAGATCAACATATCTTACACCAAAAGGCATCTTGTCAGTCCTTGATCGACATAACAGCACATTCAGTAGTGTCAGACGCTGTCACATATTTTTGCCTTAAAAATGCCTATTTCATTGTTTCTTAAAACATTTAAAATGTTGCAAGCTGAATGATAGAGCATGGTAAATGAACTGTGTGCCGTTTGGAGTCAAGTAGTATGTTCCACTGAATGCAGAGGTACAACGTTTTATATAAACACATGATCTGTTATTACTACCTTTAATTTAGGCTGATTTAAATAAAAACATATTACAACATTGTGCTTAATTGTCATGAAAATAATGTCACTATGACAGAAATATAAATGGTCCTAAAAATAGGCTTTATTCTCTTCATGCAAAACATACTGCATGTTTAGTTTTAGGAATTTGTTCAAAATAAAGTTATATAATATTAAATGTGACGTGGTGACATACAAGATTCACCTGTATTCATTCAAATGTCTTTATGCTTTTAGCTATTATGCCGCCCGCAGTTGGAATCAGCTTCCAGAAGAGATCAGATGTGCTAAAACATTAGTCACATTTAAATGCAGACTCAAAACTCATCTGTTTCGCTGTGCATTTATTGAATGAGCACTGTGCAATGTCCGAACTGATTGCACTATATTTTATGTATAATCATTTTTTATGTATAATCAATTTTAAACCTCTTAAATCAATTTTTAAATCATTTTCAAAGTTGTTCAATTCCTTGTTTTATTGTTGTGATTTTTTTGTATTTATTATTCTTTTCTTTTCTTTTATGTAAAGCACTTTGAATTACCATTGTGTATGAAATGTGCTATATAAATAAACTTGCCTTGCCTTTAAAAATGAATAAATTGCAACTAAGTACTCACACCTATCCAGCTATTAAAATAAACGGAGTCTGATAAGCTAAGGCAGTGTATTTGTGTATCAAACACTATGAGAAAATCTCAAATCATTCCACTCTCAAAGAGAAACTGAAGCCACAACATAATCCTACTATTTTATATGCTTTAAAGGAGCATCAGGTCAGGCTATTCTGCTCTTAATGCACAATAAAAGATGCCGTTTGTAAAGATAGCAGCTTCATTAAAGATCACCCCCCCACTTTACCCAACAGATATTTAAATACAGTACAAGTTTGAACAGATACACATAGAAATAAACCAAACCGAACACATTAACACCAAGGAAATAATCTCATAATCACTGGATTTATGGCACTGGCGGTGTTGTAGACAGTTCCATTATTTGTAATTTCCAAAGTCGGTTCACAGTATTGTCTTAAAACATCTTGTAGATTCTAAAAATATATTTCTATATTTATAGATCGGGTTGTGTACCACAGTATTGTTGATGTTGTCAGAAGTGTGGTATGTTCCAGCTCAGGTCTGGTTGCACAGTGCTTCAGAGTCGCTCAATCTCCCTGTGATGAGACAAAGAGAAAACCTTCGTTTGAACCATCAAACACTGTTGTATTGCATCAGTCACAGCTCAGCTGACAAATACTTACCATTACTCACTATAACGCAGCTATTCTTGTAAGGTCACCTGGAAAAAACAGAATCAAGGAGTTTAAAATCGACCATGTTAAAATGACCTGATATCCATACATGACATGGAAGGAGCATGTCATTTGCAGTAATAGTTGTGGCATGTTGCATGCAGCACCCGTGGCAATATTTGTACAGATGCATGGTTAAAATGAACATCATCTCGGCACTCAAAACAGGTGCCTGGAAGCAGCCTGGGGATATGTTCATTACAATGAAATATCCATTTGGTTTAATGGATATTTCACTTCTATTTCATCTCATTTCTATAGCAATTAAAAAGAAATAAAGATTTGATATATGATGCAGCACACTCATGACACACTGTTGGCACATTTCCCAGAAGATTCATCCAAAGTTTGCTGCTTAAAAATGGCTTTGGGGCAGATGACAATATGGATGTGAATACAGAAACATAAGAGATATTATTTATCTTTTGGGGGAGTTTTGTCGTAAATAAAAACCACTTGTTACATGCATGTATTATTTAATTTAATTTAATTTAAGGAAAAATTAATGCTGACAAATGACAAATGTTTGAGATTTTTTTTTGATGCATTAAAAATGTTCACCAAGGCTACGTTTATTTGATCAAAAATACAGTAAAAACAGTAATAGTGCGAAATATTATTACAATTTGTATATTACATTATATTTTGGAATATAATTTATTCCTGAGACGCAAAGCTGAATTTTCAGCATCATTGCTCCAGTCTTCAGTGTCACATGATCCTTCAGAAATCATTCTAATATGCTGATTTACTGCTCAAGAAACATTTCTGATTATTATCGATGTTGAAAACACTTGTGCTGCTTCATATTTTTGGAAAAAGCGAAACATTTTTTTTTCCAGTATTCTCACTGAATTAAGATGCTGTCTAATTTTGTTACTGTTTAGGAGCATAATAATGCAAAGATTATAAATACAAATACAAGTAAAACGATGACTAATGATGGTTGGTTCAGTCATTTGCCATGGTTGATAATTTGCATATTCCAACGTATCACATGCAAAACTCTCTGACATTCAAACTGCTCTGGTACGTGTATTAATTTGGACAAAAGCTGATCTTACTGCTGCATTATTGTTTTTGCTTTGAAATGCTCTATAAAAAGGTATTTGTAGGCCTCTGACTGTATGTTTAAGTGTCTCACCAGGACGTTCTTGTCCTGTTCCTGCGTGTGTCTGAGTCGTTCCTCCATCTTCAGCTCTCTGTTCAGCTGCTTTTCTAGATCATGTCCATAGAAACCAGACTCCAGCGCACCTGCTGCCCTATGAGACCAGAAACACTGTAAACATGTGCCCAGGAGATCTGGACAACACGTGATCCGCCAGTCAGCAGGTGAAAACAGCAGATGATTTAGTCCAGCTTGTGTTACCCTGATCTTGAAGCGCTCCTGGCGTGGAGAACGTCTGATGTTGGGAACGTGAGGTCAGAGATGCTGTCTGTTTCACTCCCCGCCTCTAAACATCATCGAAGACAAAGTCTGAACATCAATGAATAATGACTTATTCTATAATTATAATAAAATAAGTACATAAAATTTGATATTACCCGAGTTAAGTTCTTTCACCAATGAAGACATTGTGTTGGTTATGGAGTCTGCAGCTACCAGGAGATCATTTCTTAAGTTCCTTCTGGAGCCTTTAAAAAAAGAAATCAAATTATTTAATATTATTTAATAATAACACTAAATGTGTTTTCAACATTGATAATAATAAATGTTTCTTGAGCAGCAAATCAGCATATTAGAATGATTTCTGAAGGATCATGTGACACTGAAGACTGGAGTAATGATGCTGAAAATTCAGCTTTGATCACAGGAATAAATTACATTTTAAAATATATTACAATAGAAAAGAGTTGTCTTAAATTAAAATCATATTTTACAATATCAATGTTTTTACTGTATTTTTGATCAAATAATTGCAGTCTTGGTCAGCATATGTTTTAATGTTTCAAAACATTTTTTAAAAGTTGTATTATATTAAATTACATAAATATTAATATTTAATAACTGCTACTTTAAATTATTATAATTTAATATATTAATATTATACATTAAAAGTCACCAGGTACAGTTTTGATTTAGAAATAAGTGCATTTCATACTTTAACTCTTGAACTTTAGCGCAGTTTTTACATGGAAAAGCATTTTTACTCCAGAAATATTTTAGAAAACTTCACAGGTCAAATATTAAACATGTTTTTTGCTGTATAATTCACATAAGTCACATTTGTCCTATTAAATCCTCTGTTTTATTCAACCAAGGATATTCCTATAATGTCAAAATGCAGTATCACGTTGTTTTATTTTGTCAAGCCAGGTGAATGTATGAAAACACAAAAGGAACATGTGTGTTACCCTGAGCGAAGGCCTGCTGCACCTCTCCTCCCAGGCCCATGAGCGAGTCCTGAGGTGTCTGACTGGGTGTGGTATTGCCGGATGTTGATTGGATGGGCATGGGGATGGGTGTGGTATTGCCGGACACTGATTGGATGGATGTGTTGATGGTGTGGCTGGGGGAGGAGCGAGGGGAGGGGCCAGGGCCCTGGTTCTAGGAAACAAGAGATTATCAGGATATTATGTAAATGTAATGTTATACATACTTAAACCTGGGTTGTTACTAAAAGTATTAAAAATACCCCCCAAAAAAAAGAAATTAAAGAAATATTAAAAAATGACAAAAGTACATAACAAAATTATTAAAACTGAAAAAATATTTGTAAAAAAAGCTAATTAAAAATGTAATATGTGACCCTGGACCACAAAACCAGTCTTAAGTCGCTGGGGTATATTTGTAGCAATAGCCAAAAATGCATTGTATGGGTCAAAATGATCAATTTTTCTTTTATGCCAAAAATCATTAGGATATTAAGTAAAGATCATGTTCCATGAAGATATTTTGTAAATTTCCTACCATATATATATTAAAACGTAATTTTTGATTAGTAATGTGCATTGCTAAGAACTTCATTTGGACAACTTTAAAGGCGATTTTCTCAATATTTTGATTTTTTTGCACCCTCAGACTCCAGATTTTCAAATAGTTGTATCTCGGTCAAATATTGTCCTGTCCTAACAAACCATACATCAATGGAAAGCTTATTTATTCAGCTTTCAGATGATGTACAAATCTCCATTTTGAAAAATTGACACTTATGACTGGTTTTGTGGTCCAGGGTCACATATAATAGTGTATAATTAACACTGAAATAACACTGACTTAATCATAAAAAGTCTACAATATTAAGTGCCCATAGTGTCTGAATGAGTGACAAAACATTAAATAAAATACATCAAGTCAAATCTTTGTAAATTAAATAATGATTAGCAACTTATTATGAATAACAGTTTGTAACACTATATATGTCCTTTTGCAGGTAAGGTTCTGTAAGTAAACTGTTGGTTGTCTTAAAATCTGATTGGTGTTATTGGTGGTCAAAAGAGTAAGTCTCAGGCTTCTTTTTTTTTAGACAGTCATTTATGTCTATAGCACAAACAATGAGTTACACATCAAAATGTATTATTATTAATTACAGTGTTAGAAGTTTGTTCAAAAACTTATAAAGAAGAATTAGAGTATGTAATCGACATGCCCAAATGTAGTCTGTCTGAATAACAGCATGCATTTACTTTGATTTGTGCAATGCTAAATGAACAAATGTAAGTCCTGGATGCCAAAGTCACAACCAACACAAAATATTTCTTGAGTTTAATATTAGGAAGAACAAACACACAGCATACAGTTAATCTCGAGTAAGTTTAAGTATATTAACCCAGTTTTGTTACTAGGCTCTGAGACTTACAGCTCTTTTTAGCTCTTCTTCCTGTAGATGGAGCAGTTCAGCTCATTAACATGAAACTCTGCATGTCTACATTCTGAATTTAACTTCTTAAAATCGTGTCATCGTCATTTGTTGTGTGTTTGTGTGTGATCTTTTCTACCTTTAACAGAAGCATGAGCTGCTCTAGCTGGACCATGAGTTCTCGACGGCTCTCCTGAAGGGACGACATCCTCTGCTCCAACTCCTCCTTCCTCTGCCTGAGACACAAACAGACCAAGAAAGCCACACAGTTATCAATATAACTTTGACATTAAACAAAAATGAATTGTGCAACCATAAACAGCCTGATTTTTGACCCTATTTGCATGTGCTATTTACCACCATATTTAATAAATAAATGATACAAATTAGGTAATGGTGTAAACACACCCACACTATCAGTGCTGAACACAATTTGCAGGGTGTAGTAATGCTTGGTTAAGTCAGTTTATGATTAAGATACATAATCCCACACGACAAAATGTTGCAAATGTTTAGTGAATTCACCCAATATGTTTGTAGTAAAATAATAATAAAACAAGAACAAAATAAATATATAAATATAAAAATGAAAATCTACCATATTCTTCCCTGGGAACCATATTCTTTAACATGGCACTTGCAGTAGGTTTTATTTACAGGTAAAATCAAATTTCTATAAATGTAATTATGGTGTTTACAAAACCATCTGTCATGTTCATTATGAAAACAGTAATAACAACACATTTAGAAATCAAAACTTGTGGGTAAAGATATAAAAATGAAAATTGACCATAGTTCTTCCCATGGAATCATATTCTAAACTGTGGTATTTGCAGTAGACTATCAATAACAGGTAAAACCTAATTTCCATAAATGCAATTATGGTTTTTATATAACAAACTATAGCGTTTATTATGAATATAGTAATAAAAACACATTTAGAAACCAAAACTGCCACACAAAGCACTTCCCTAATAGATTATTTAGTATGAATCTAGAACCAAAATATCATGTTACAACAGTTAATATTACTAGAGTAAAACCACAGTAAACTTTCTGAATTGAAAGACTAGAGCTTATTTAAATATCCATGCTTGACTCAGTTCGCCATTCAAATCTGAACTGGTGATGTCCACAAACAGGAAGGAGTCTCAGTGTTGCAAACTGCTTTTAAAGTGCTTTCACTCATTCATGAGAAGAGCCATGATCAGGTTACACTCACTTTCAATGCCGTCTATCTCGTAACCATCAGCATCTGTTGTTCACCACATATGATCAGGTTTCAGGTCTGATTCATGGCTGTACGCTGCGTGTGCGTGTGTGTGTGTGTGCAGGTGTTTACCTGAGCAGTCTCAGTTCAGCCAGTAATGTTGGGTTTTGTTGGCTTTTGTCTAACGGAGGCTGGGAAGCTTCTTCATGTTGTTGCCTCAGGCGTTGGATCTCTTGCAAAATCTCCCTGAAAACACACAGTTTATTAATTTTAAGAATGCTAATTCAATGTCACTGTGCAATACTAAAATAAACAGACTCAAACTCACTTGTTCTTGTTCTCAAGCTCAGCGATAAGTTGTCGCTGCTGTTTATTGGAGTCCAGACAGAGAGAGATGTCCGCCGGGACTCTGGTCTTCTGTTAAGAGTTATCAGGTTGTAAAATCAAAGTGTGTCATGTATGTGCCAAAAGCAGCATCACAAGCACAATTGCATGATTGCATAATGTTTGTTTCCAAACGGGTTTCCCAAACAATCCAATTGCCCATTACATCAATCTATTCATGTAAAGGAAAAAAAATCAACTTTTCTAATTTAATTGATAAAAATAATGGCATTAATATTCAGTAAATAATGGAAAGTTTCTCTGATTGGCTGTCTTACCGCTGCAGCTCCATCAGCAGCCAATCGGGAAGCGTAACGGGCAATGAGGAAATGCTCATCATCTTGGTTTTTATAGCTCTCCTGAAAACTGAAGAACATAATTTTAGTGAACATATCCACCAGTACTATCCTAATAACAGAAACCAGCACACGTAAACACATTTCAGGATCTAAGCAAAGCATGAAGACCACAGAGCCCCAGTTTCCCAAAAAAGCACTGCAAGGTTCAGAGCAAAGGCCAGAATAATCTCAATATTAGACATCTTTGCTGGAAAACACAAGAGTGCTGTCTAATGGGAAAACATATGAAACATGTAGCCATAGGTAACCAGTTCATTCAGAGATACTGGTGACTCTGAGATCCACTATCACAATCATGCCCTTGTTTAAAGACTAGTTGCCAAACCAAAAATGGATAATTGATTGTGTATTTTGTGTTCTTGCACATCAAACTGACACAAATCTCCCCAAATATGACACACACTTCTACACAAAAGACCCACATATAATAATAATTCATATATTTGTCATATATTAATCAAATTAGAAGTTTACACACTATTTGAATAATGGATGGAACAAAATAATATTCCAAAAGAGTCCATAAAATGTTTGTAGAATTGGAGGACAAATTAGAGTTTGGGATTGATTCAAGTTGGCAGAATTTATTTAACAAGCGAGGGATGCTATTAATAATTCTCATTTTGAACTATTGTGCACATACATCTGGTGCAATAGAGCGCTACAGTGAACGGCACTTTTTTTTCTCTGGTTATGGATGCATTTTTTTTTCTCCATTTTCTCCATAGCCAATTAAAAATGTATGAATCCAACTAATAGGCTCTGAAGAGAATCATAGCATTACAACATGTGATTGCAGCAAAAAATACATGAAAATCTGAAAAAAGTACATACAAATACAGTGATGAGGGACTTCTCATCCCACAAATATTATATTTATGTATTTATCTGAAGTGACATTGCATTCACAACATGCATTTTATCACTGGGATAAAATGGGAATATCATGGGAATAAAACCCATAACCCTGGAGTTGCTAACACCACAATCTACTCACAGTGAATGACATTTTGAAAGACATAATTAAAATAGAAATGACAGTAAAATATAAATATATAGATTATAAGTCAAGAAGCATAAAACAATATTTTCATGCATTTATAAAACTTATATTGTATAACAGCAACTTCTCTGATTAGTGAATTATGGATAGTGTAGTTCTTCACTGAGAGTTCAGCAATTAAATATGATTTTGAAATCACATTCTATAGAAGCATATTTTATCACTATACAACCTCAGAGCTCTTGGTAGTTCTGTACTGAAAGGTTAATACATTAGTGCTAAAAGTCAGTCTCTCTATGGGGAAACTGAAGGGCATTTTTACTTCTGGACTGTTGCGCTCTATGGCAGTGAAATGTAATATGTTTAACACAGAGCAAATACACTGCTTAAACACAACAAAAGCCTGGCCAGTTAGCAAGCTGCAAATACAAGACAGCGTTGTGTCCAGAATAGTCACCATCCCACATCTGGTGTCCTTTCTAAAATGCAGAAATTATATTACATACTGTACATTTAAACTGTGGAAAAAACCTGCACTGTTTCCTCAAATGATAGTTTGACATTAACAATGTTACATTGAATTCTGGGTATTACCAGACTGACATGGTGACCTTGGAACTCTAAAAACAGATTAGGAAGAAAACTGCCACAGCAACCTCAGCAGACCGACAGCTCACACTGACCATGAACGGTCCTTTCGGAGGAGATTCACATAAAGTCCGATAAGTATGTGCTCATCAGCGAGCCTATCGGCAATATCGAGGTTGTACTGAACCCTGAAACCATGTTTCAGAAACACAGATGAGATGAAAAAGTAATGGAGCCTAAAAAACATCTTCTCGCGATCTCAGCTTCTTACGATTCCTCTATAAAATGATGCATTATTAGAATGCATTAATAATAATGCAGAATGCATTTGTAATACATAATGCAAATAGACTTTAGTTAGAGTTGATGACATATTTAAAAGAATAGTCCACTCAAAAATGAAAATTTGCTCAATTTCCTCACCCTCAGGCCATCCGAGATGTAGATGAGTTTGTTTCTTCATCAGATTTGGAGAAATTTAGCATCACATCACTTGCTCTCCAATGGATCCTCAGCAGTGAATGGGTGCCGTCAGAATGAGAGTCCAAA
>NW_015557091.1:1562031-1575397 GCF_001515605.1 Sinocyclocheilus anshuiensis | reverse complement strand
AGCTGTTGGGCCTCTCATTCTGACGGCACCCATTCACTGCAGAGGATCCATCGGTGAGCAAGTGATATGAAGCTAAATTTCTCCAAATCTGTTCCCATGAAGAAACAAACTCATCTACATCTCGGATGGCCTGAGGGTGAGTACATCAGCTAATTTTCATTTTTGGGTGAGCTATTCCTTTAACTGGATGCAAATGCAATTGAGTTGTGTGAGATGGAAGTACCATCTATTTTGTCATAATGTTGACAATACATTGAAAATTAGTTTTTTATAAATTTGCAATGGACAGAGGACATCTTCTCAACAATTTTTGTCTGAACTAACAACAATCAGGTACAAAACAGTATGACATGTTAAATGGGCTGTACTTCAATCCCTCACAGCCTTGTTTTTATTTGCATCTACTCAAAACAGTCCCATGTATCTCATTACAAGATGATCTTCGTTCCTTGTTATTCCTTTACACGCTTGTTGCACTTACAACAGATAATAGTGACATTATTTCATCCAGGTTGACTTACCCTTTCCCTTTTAATAGATCTGGGGCTGTCCGGGAAAACAGCTTCATTTGCTTTGTCTCATCGTGAACACCTCTTTTTACCCCCAAAATGAGACATAATAAAACAAGTTAATGAGCAACACGTGTACTTACACAAACATGTTTAATCCACACCAGTGTCATTTTAGTATCATTTACTGTATATACTATTATAGTATTTATTAATATTTTGAATTAGCTTTCATTTTCATAATTTCAGTTTTCTTTATTTAAAGTTTTAGCGCTGTTGTAATTGCTATTAGTTTTTTTTTTTAAGATTTTGATTTAGCTTTCATTTTTTTATTTCAATTTTAGTTTTAGTACTTCAATTTAATTCTTATTTCAGTTAGTTTCCAAGAAAACATTTCAAATTTTCATTTAAGTACGATAGCAGCCTGTCTGACTGAACAGAGAAATAAAAGCATAACAGACATAACAAAAAAAGAAACAAAGCCTTCATGATGTGAGGTGAAGCTTGAATGCATTAAGCTCAGATTTATGCTTGTACATATACTCCTATTGAACGTGTGGTACAGTAACAGACTCACGTTTTGCTGGAGTAAGGGTTTCCTGAGGAAGGCATGGAGTGAGAGAGCATGTATTCATTTCCACTGGTCACAGGTCTAGGAGGCCTGGAGGTAATGCAAACAATAATTGTGGCGCTGCGATAAAAGTGTGTCCGTCTGCATAGTGTCAAACATATCAGTGCGTCTAAGATTAGTTTCCCCCCATCAAAATATTGTGAAATCATATAATATATGAGAATATATGACTCCTCATCTCACTTTACTTACCATGTGTCCCTGTTTCGCAGCATAAAAGCAAAAAAACACAAGGCAGGACAACGTTAGCATGCACAATTTCTGTTACATTCAGCGTAATCCAGTCAATCATTTTACACTAAAGAGGATTATTCCAGCAAAATGTGTTGAATATGGTCATGTCTGAGTTTACATACCCAACATGAGTGAAGTTGAGCGGTTTCTCAGGGTTATCGGAGAACATCGGGTAAGGAGGCTCTCGACTGGTGGCACAACTCAGAGATTTACTGAGAGCGTCTGACAACTTCTTAGCTGGAGATTTCTGGAGCAAAATAAAGTACTGTACTGAACCAGAAGAGAATATATTTATAAAAATATCCATGAATATGTTTAACCATATAATGAAAAACAGGATTTTCTTTGCTCTTTTTAAATAAATATAAATGTTTATGTAGAAATACTCAAAGAATATCATAAGAGAGATTACTGACATATAGAGGTCTTAAAGGTACAGTAACTAATAATAAATGTTTAATTATAATAGTCAGAGACAGGGTGGAAAATGGTCATGTAAAACAAATTATTTACCTAAAAACAAATTTTGTGTAAAATAAGTGTTTATTTATTTTCAGCAATTTTTGCATATTTCATTTGGCTGTAGATCAAAATCTGTAAGATTTGTTTGAAGAAATTAATACTTTTATTCAGCAAGGATGCATTATATTGCTCGAATGTGACACTAAAGACATTTATAATGTTACAAATAAATGCTGTTCTTTTGAACTTTCTATCATCAGAAAATTTTGAAAAGATGCAACATGAAGTATCATGAAATGTATGTTTCTTGAACAGCAAATCAGCATATTGGAATTATTTCTGAAGGATCATGTGACACTGAAGACTGGAGTAATGATGCTGAAAATTCAGCTTTGCATCACAGGAATAAATTACATTTTACAATATATTCAAATAGAAAACAGTTATTTTAAATAGAAATAATATAACGATTTTAATAATGATTACTGTATTTTTGATCAAATAAATGCAGCATTGCTGAGCGTTTCTTTCAAAAAAACATTTTAAAATTCTTCCCGACCCCAAACACAAGTTAACTTAACTAAAATCTAAAAGTACTTTAGAGAAGAAAAGTAAATGTTACCAAAGTGGCAAATTCAGAGCTCAGAGTTGAAATTAGACTGGTGTCAGGACATTTAGTATAAAGGCATACAGTGATTTGACAGTGATTTTTGGCATACATCGTCAAAGGCTAAAGTCTGCTTGGATGACAGGACTCATGCCGCCACTGCCACTGTCACGTTCCCACATGGCCGTTCACCTACCCATGACATGTACTCCTTCATCTGGTGCTGGTTGCTATGGCTGCCCGAGGCATGGCCCCTCCAGAAACACTCTTGGCAGAGTTGATAATTATCACATTGTTGACACCGGTAGCGGAATCCCATCATGCTCTGGCTGTGGCAGTAGGAGCACTCCACAGGATGGAAGACTAGAGAAGAGATAAGCAAAATCAAGTCAACACTACTAACTGAACGCTGTCACAATATTTGTCATTCATTTAGGTTCTGAATGGCTGAAGGAAGTACTAACATATCACTAAGCCATATGTATGGTTTGCTACAAAAATGAAATAAACATGCTTAAAACGCACCGTTCTCAACGTTTGCCAGCCGATGCATCAGCGGTAACCAAACCAGACACTGAGGAGGAGGATCCGACATGAATGTGTCAAGAAACACATTGAGCGAGACCTTTTTCTGAGGAGGGACAGCAGTTAGTATACAAATGAATCAATAAATACCATGTGTGTACAAGAGAAAAACAGTTTGTTTGTTTGTTTTTTTCTCAAGAAATTGTGAATTGCAAATGCTGTTGCTGTTCCTATGCATTTGAAACTGGGTGGTTGCTGGTTATTGCCAGGGTGTTGCTTATTATTTTCACCTGTTTTATTGTCTGCCCTGCAAAAAATGTACGCTAACGTTTAAAAGTTTGTGGTCGGTAAGATATCTTAATGTTTAGCTGAATTTTCAGCATCATTACTCCAGTCTTCAGTGTCACATGATCCTTCAGAAATCATTCTAATATGCTGATTTGCTGCTCAACAAACATTTTTTATTATCAGTGTTGAAGACGGTTGCACTGCTTCATATTTTTGTGCAAAACTTGATATTTTTCTTTCATGAATAAAAGGTTCACATAAACAGAATCACTTTTAACATTATAAATGTCTTTACTGTCACTTTTGATCAATTTAATGTGTCCCTGTTGAATAAAAGTATTAATTTATTAAAAAAATAAAAAAATAAAAATCATACTGACCCCAAACATTTGAACAGTTGTGTCTGATAGCTTTATGCATGAAATCATTTAAAAAAATAATCACAAACCTCTTGTGGAAAGCAGGTTCTTGTGGACTGCTCAGTGTACCCAAAAGATGGTCCCTCAAAAACCGTCATGGGCAGTTTCAGCACCTCCCTTAGGAACTGGTCAAACTGCGAGTATATCATCACTCCGTTTGGGTCCGATATCTGTGAAAATACATCTTGTGGAACAAAAAGATGAGCATCAGGAGTGATCAGTTTCATTTTTAAAAATAAACTATGTTAAATTAGATCCAGGTAGATTTTAATAACTTAATAATAAACGCATTTTGCAGGCAGGAAGAATGATTTCTGAAGGATCATGTGACACTGAAGACTGGAGTAATGATGCTGAAAATTCAGCTTTGCATCACAGGAATAAATTACATTTGACAAAATATATTAAAAAAAAAAGTTTTTTTTATTGTAATAATATTTCACAATAAAACAGTTTGTACTGTATTTTTGATCAAATAAATGCAGCCTTGGTGAGCATAAGAGGCTTCTTTCAAAAACATTTAAAAAATCATCCCAACCCCGAATTTTTTAACAGTAGTGTAGTCTAAAGTTTTATTACTAGGAACGACTCACCGGAAAAGAGGGGAAAAGTTTTAGCTACACTGCCAAGGTCATAAGAGGCGAATATGCCTCGTGGTTAGAAGTGACTTTCAAGTAATGACAGCTGCTCTGACCTTTAAAATGATGATAGAATGAGTCCATTCACTTAAGCGCCCATTAATCAGCATCAAAGCATTGAACACACATCAGTTCAAAGGCAAATCCAAAGTGAAACTTACATCTTAGTTTATCCAAAATCTTCCCTCCACAGAGGGCAGCCAGGGCCATCTTCACCACAAAAACCGACATCTTTCCCACACCTTCCCTAAAAAAGACATAATCGTCAACTCACACATTTAAACGGTCAGCAGTTTAAGTGAAGATTATGAACAGTCCTCATGTACAGGAAGTGAAGCTTCAGATTAACTTTTTTCTTTCTACTCTTAAAGGGGTCATATGATGCTGCTAAAAAGAACAAGCCGTTTTAGGTAGGTGTGGCTGACTCTTAACTTTTATAAAAAATATCTCTTTGGATTTGAGACTTTAGTCTTTGCAACTTTACAGATCTTCTTTACACACCAAGAGCTTGTAACACTCCAAAGAGAAAGGAAAAATTGAAATCGCATCATATGACCCCTTTAACGAAATGTCATACTATATGCCATACATTAAGACAGATTTAAGGCAGCTCTGCAGGGTTTCTTACGGGTTGTAGGCCGCTAAAAGGAAGTTGAGGAGGTACGAGATGGACTGGTCTACATTGATCTGGTGGGTTGTGGGCAAGCGCTTGTTCAGGTGGTAATAGATGGTGGACAGTATTGCTTGCAAATGTGACACTGAGAACTCTGTGTTGAGGTCCATGGAGTTGAGTCTGTTTTCCCGGAAAACCTCTATAATATTCCAGATATCCAACAAATGCACTGCGAGAAGTGAAGAACAAATGGCAACATCATTTCCAAAGACTAAAGTTACAGTAAATACTAAAAAAAAAGTTGTATTCAGAACAATGGACATTCAGAACGTTTGTGTGAAAAACACTTACTAATGTTAACATAATGTACTTTTTTTTTTTTTGCATTAAAACACCCTCATACTTACAATTGCACCTCTTCTGAATGAATCTCAGTTTGCATGCTGTCCTATACGTGGACAATCTGATAGAGTCCAGATCTAGTGCACCTGTGAGATGAAAACATCACATCTAATGAAAGTACAGTACATGTCCAAACATGCAGCTTAAATATAGCCTGAGACATTTTAGCTGGTGTTTAGGTGGCTATGGCCAGTGGTCAAAAGCCCAAAACCTCTCTAAAACCAGCAAAACAGACTAGACTAAACAGCTTGTCTAGGTTGAAAGACCAGATAACCACCTTAGGCTGGTTGAAGATGTTTTTCTCAACAGGGAAATCCATTCAGAGAAATGTTAGCTTGACTACCATTCAAAAAGTTGGGAGTCAGTAAGATTTTTGTAATGTTTTTGAAAGAAGTCTCTTTTGCTCATCAAGGCTGCATTTATTTGAGCAAAATACAGTAAAAAAATAGCAATACTGTGAAATATTATTACAATTTAAAACTGTTTTCCATTTGAATATATTCCAAAATGTAATTTATTTCTATGATGCAAAGCTGAATTTTCAGCATCATTACTCCAGTCTTCTGTGTCACATGATCCTTCAGAAATCATTCTAACATGCTGATTTGCTGCTCAAGAAACATTTCTGATTATTATCAGTGTTGAAAATAGTTGTTCTGCTTAATTTGGTGGAAACCATGATGCATGTTCTTCAGGATTGTTTGATGAGCAGCATTTATTTGAAATAGAGATCTTCTGTAACACAGTGAATGTCTTTATCTATCACTATTGATCAATTTAATGCACCCTTGCTGAATCAAAATGTACTAATTTCTTTAAACTTATCAACATGTTTACCATCATATCGTAGCTTGAGTATGGAGTATAACAGAGAAATACATACGCATTTCAGCAAACAGTTGTCTTCTGTCTGCCATGGCGCTGCTGTTGCGGCCTGACTCTTCAATCATTCTGCGAAACATCACACACACAGAAAACAAAAGGACAGTGTGACAGGCGTCCCACAGCTGTGAAGGCAAACTGGAGACTTTTTGAGGAATCAGTCTTCAGATTTGCATAAAGTTAATTAACTATTATTGTGGGTAAAACAACATCTATAATGTATTACATCATTCTCCAAAGTTTTGAGCCGTTAATCCATCAAAACTCCACTGCAAATTTTATAAAACTGATCAAAAAAATGCAGTTCTCAAAATAAAACTACAAATACACACCAAAATGCACAAACTATCCATGCTGCATCTGCCTAATTTGGTTTGCATCTATCAAAAGACAGATACATTTGCAACAAAATAGTGAGTTTGATTGGACACACAACACTGACGTCAACAACAAAAGATATGGGAAGCATTTTCTCCTCCCTTTTAAAAGTTGATGAGACTATTTACTTTGCTATCCTAAATATACACAATTATATTGTTAGTTGCATTTCATTATTTGTACTGTATTTAAAGCATTGTGTGTTTCCCAGCTGTTTGCAAACCTACCAGAACAGACCTGTGACCCACCTCTGTATTAATATAAAAAGACATTGGTGTAATTCATGTGTTTATCTCCCATTCTTCTTCCACAGAGACCTTTTGTTATGATTCACATTACAGACAGTAACAGAGGTTTTGGACTCCACTTGTGACCTTGATTAAAAATAACATTTAGAAGATCACTGCCTTGTGGCATTCAGTATAATACTGTCTCATTTTACTGAGGAAACGGCTGTATCATCTAGTACAGGGGTGCCCAAACTC
Source organism: Sinocyclocheilus anshuiensis (assembly GCF_001515605.1). NCBI lineage: Eukaryota > Metazoa > Chordata > Actinopteri > Cypriniformes > Cyprinidae > Sinocyclocheilus > Sinocyclocheilus anshuiensis. Next base: position 1,568,324 of record NW_015557091.1, on the reverse strand, counting down.
GGTCCTGGAGGGCCGGTGTTTTGCAGAGTTTAGCTCCAACCCCAATTAAACACACCTGAACCAGCTAATCAAGCTCTTATAGGCATACTAGAAACTTACCAGCAGGTGTGTTGAGGCAAGTTGGAGCTAAACTCTGCAGGACACCGGCCCTCCAGGACTGAGTTTGGGCACCCCTGATCTAGTACAACAAATATACAGAGCTAAAATAATTTATACAACAATTAAATTCTCGAATCTGAAAGTCTTGATTTTGAAATTGTACAAAGTTTTTGGGCATGGTACAATGGTAATTCCTTGACATACTTTGGAATAGTTCATGTAAATATGTACATGATAAATAGGGCAATTATTCAGTATGATGGTATATATAAAAAGCATCATACACTGAAAAACAATTGGTATAGAAACAATTTTACTCAGAAATTTATAGTAAATTCCACAAATAATTACAAAGAACATGTCAAATTTTGAAGTAGAAAGACTGAAATAGTATTTTTTGTAAAATGTATTCCAATAATCTTTGGGGTTGGTATTTTTAATGTTTGCAAAAGAAGTCTCTTATGCTCAGCAAGACTGTGCTTATTTGATCAAAAAATAAAATACAGTAAAACAGTAATATTGTGAATTATAAATATATAATTTTTGTATTTTCCTTCATAAATCATTCTAATATGCTGATTTGGTGCTCAAGAATCATGCAGCTTAATATTTTTGTGGAAAATGTTTTTTGTGTGGAAGATAATTTTTTTTGTGGAAGATTCTATATTGAATATAAACATTATGAATTTCTTTACTGTCACTTTTTATCAATTTAATCCATCCTTGCTGAATAAAAGTATGAATTTCTTTTAAAAAATCCTGCCAACCCTGAACATTTGAATGGTAGTGTACAGTATATACTGTATTTACAGCCACAATACTTTTTTGTAAGGTGAAAAGTCGTATATGCAACCAATGTCTTAGTAAATTGATTTTTACTATCATAAACTTAAATGACATGCACTAACAATGATTGCATTTTATGAAAACTCACAAAAATTGCTTTTAAATTGCTCTGAGGAAACGTTAAAATCCTCTTCAAAACAGCACCTGGATTTAAACCGTAAGAGAAACATGAAGTTGGTCTACTAGAGAAGTTAAACTCCCTCCTTCACAAAGCTTTGAATGCTCAATTAACTTTAAGGAATGTTCAATCACAATCCTAGAGATCCAAGAGTTCAGCACAACACGGGGACAAAGCGCTACACATCCAGCCATCGATATCAAATTCACCTGCGGATGTGAAAAATATCCAGAATGCACTGCAAAAAATGAATCCATCAGTAACGTGACACTAATCTACCCTATTGAACTCACATCAGAGATAAACAAGCTGCCACAGCGTAATTAAGCGTAATTTAGTGTTTTGGTTCACTGTTTCAACACCGCATCTATCATGTTAAACCAAATGGAAGAGATCTAAACAAACTAATGCTATAAAAAGAACCAAACTATCACAAAAAAATCGAAGGAAAATCCAAAGCAGATACCCTTCGGAAAGCACCATGGTCCTCTTCTCGCTTAGTTATGAGCAACCACAACGAGTCCACAACTTTTAATAATGCTTTTCGTCAGGTCGAAACACAACAAAAACGGCCCATAGAGTTCTTGGCAGCCGACTGAAATAAGAACCCGTCAGGATCCAGCATGTGTCGCCTCTATCTTTAACTTCCAATGCGCGAGACTCACATTCTTGTTGGGCTTAGACGGCTGATTCAGATCTGGTTGCAAGTTTGTGCCGTCTCCTAACCCTAGGCCTGGTCTGTCTCCTGACCCTAGGCCTGGTCCTGCCTTGTTTGCAGTTTAAAGACTCTCTGTGTGAAATTATTAGGCAAAATGATGAGGCTACGCAAGAATGGCTTGCTAGAGAGGACTGTAATTCAAGCCCTCTAATGGGACATTTCTAGAGAGATTCCATATTTCACAGAGTCGGTCTTCTAATCTTTTTCTCTCTCTTTTTCTCCTTTTATTGTGGCTCTGGGATCTCCGAGCCTATAAATATCCTTTTGGACAGTCAGTGGCATCCAGGCATTTTGAGCCCGACTCCATTTTTTGTCTCTCTGTGGGTGATTTATTTAGTAGGGCAGGTTGAATGAACAACATGAAATTGTGTTTTATGATTTGGCTCACGCTTGAAGGCGATTGGCATATAAGGCGTACAGATCTGACCTCGAGGACAAAGTCATGTTCTACATAAAGCAGCTGTTCAGAGTATCTTCACCAAGTAATTAGCACTGGATTACTCACATTAAACCGTCTGTGGGAGTAACTGATAGCAGATAATGCTACTGCATTTTTACAGAACCACATAATGCATCTATTTGAGAAACGCCATTGCTAGATAACAGACAAAGCTGACATTAATACAGGCTAAAATTTAATATATTCATAAGGCTGCCAAACAACGTAAAAAAATACACAGAAATACACACACACACACACACACACACACACACACACACACATATATATATATATATATATATATATATATAAACTATTATATATTTGTGTTTTTATATTTATTATATTATATATGTGACCCTGGACCACAAAACCAGTCATAAGGGTCAATTTTTCAAAATTGAGATTTATACATCATCTGAAAGCTGAATAAATAAGCTTTCCATTGATGTATGGATTGTTAGGATAGGACAATATTTGGTCGAGATACAACTATTTGGAAATCTGGAATCTGAGGGTGCAAAAAAATCTAAATATTGAGAAAATCGCCTTTAAAGTTGTCCAAATGAAGTCCTTAGCAATGCATATTACTAATCAGAAATTAAGTTTTGATATATTTACAGTAGGAAATTTACTAAATATATTCATGGAACATGATCTTTACTTAATATCCTAATGATTTTTGGCATAAAAGAAAAATCTATAATTTTGACCCATACAATGTATGTTTGGCTATTGCTACAAATATACCCCAGCGACTTAAGACTGGTTTTGTGCTCCAGGGTCACATATGTGAATTCTTATATTTTTCTGCATTTTGCTTTGCATATACATTATCAATTAAACTATTATACTTATAATAATACATATACGCATATGGTTTCACAGGTAAATCACATTTTAGCCATTATTTATGCATTAATAAAATATGCAGTTTATGGAAATATCAATCAATTTCAATGTCTGAATGAAACGAGATTTTGTTTACTTTTGCACATTTAGTCCTGTCTTGGGTTGCTGTGAAAGCTGTGTGAATTGGATTCCATGAGAACTCTATCCGCAGCAAAGTAAACCATTACTCAACCTAACTGCTTTTTCCACCAATCAGACACAGTAACTGCCTGTATGCTGCACTGATTGTCATGGTACCACCATGAAGCAGCACAGAACTCTGGGTAAAGTCTCCCAGCCCATTCAGACTGTGATTTACATGTACATGTTTACAGGAAAGTCTTTCTAATGTCATCTTCTCATTCGTCTCCATTTGTTTTATGCATCTAATTAGATGAATTAATATAACGATGCACTTCAAAAACAACATGCAGTCTAGTTTCATAGCATTATATGGCATAGCAAATAAAGAAATAACTTTTATGAACACATATTGACTTTCTGTGCATGCAGAACTTACTATAACCTATTTTCCAAATGTCTTACTATTCAAATTTCACTTAAAGTGCAGAAAATACAAATCAAATGCCAACACTGTTTATGTTTACAATATAAAGTCCGTTTGTAAGATAGGTATTCGTTGAAATTGTATGAGATGAAACAGTAAACCAACATACACCGCATATAAAATACTCAATCAAATGCATGCAATTATATAAATATATTATGCATGCATAAATAAGCAGAATTTATAGGTACTTATTTAACCAAAATCACTATATTTAATATAATATTTCATAGTTTTGGCATTGCAGCAGATGGTTTAGGACATAATGTTCCAGACACACACTATTATTAATATCATACTTGCAGAATCTGCATGATGCCTGTTAGTAGTAGACTGTGGAGCGTTTACAATGAGGCGTCTGGAGCTCTGTGCACTTGCTACTCACCAAATGCCTGTCATCGCCAAAACGGGGTTCAATTCAGCTCCTCTGCGTTCACTGTAGCCCATCTGCGCTAAAACGACGCGCTTTATCGACGATAATCTCGGCGTTTGAATACAAAAGTCTGTTTTCGTTCGCATTAGACTCGCAAAGGGCGGCGCGGAGCTCTGCTGCTCATTTGCTTTGATGTGACGTAATGCGCCTCTCGCGATGACGTAATGCGGAATCTCTCCGCTGAACACATCCATCGGTGCTCTGCGGAAATATTAATAAATATTAGTCAATTAAAATTTTTTTGCATTATATTTGTTACATTTTAAGTAAAATTTGATGTGGCAAAATGTTATGAGCAAATAATTTGTGGGACAAATGTATTATAAATACGAAAAATACTAAAAGTAAAATATCACAACAACGAAAATGTGCTCTTATTTAATTTAATTTATTTTGTGCATATATATTTATAAAGTAAAAATGCTATGTTGTTTATATATAGCAGTATTGAAGCAGTGTTTTTTTTTCACTGTGGCGCAATGGTCCTAAAACTGTTCATTACCCATACCCGGAATATACTTAATACGTGATTGTATTCACCATTCAACATCAAAACCTTCGCAACCCTGAAAGGCTTTTTTTCACTTTCTCAGTTTTGTCTATTGTGTCAGTGGTGAATGAAGGCCTTGCTGTTGCCTAGTAACCACGCGCGCACTGTGAAAGCTGGGGGGGGGGGGCTGGAAACAAAGTCTGAAACGGGCCGCGACGTGACACAGTGGCGAGATATGTGTCAACATTTATCATATCGCGCTTGATGGGTCAAAATTCAAATAAATGTCATCAATGGCTCAACGTGCAGCGCTTTAGCAGCGAATAATGTAAGTAGTCAAACCTGTTATGTTGCTGTAGTCAGCTGATACATGCGACTATTAGCCTTGTTTAACCTGCGTTCATTACTAATTAACTTAAGATAACTGTTTATTTTGTGCAGACGGTAGTTAAACAGCTGTTTTGATTAATGTCAATGTATGATCGTTCTATATAAAGCCAATGTCGACCACATAAAAATCTTTTAAAAAATAACAAAAACTTAAAAAAAAAATCACAGTAAGTTACCATAGTAATGCTTTTTGATATCATCAAGCTTAGAGAAGCATTGGTTTTAATAGTATGTGATCATGATACATTCAGTCATTGATTTTGATTTTCATAGATGTTTTTTGAGAGATGCCTGACATAAAGTTACTCAAGTTTCCTTCAAGTAAAGGAGCATTCTTACAAGGTAAAGTGCAGTATTGTTTAACAATATTATTTGCTAAGCACGGAGTATATAGGGATCAGGATCCTTGATATATTTTCCTAAGCATCCTAAAAGACAACAAGAAATCAGAACTGTCTATTTACTGTCTTAATGCATGTTTTTGGTCTTATTTTGAACATTTAATCCGTGCACGTTATTCTAAACAAAAAAATAATAATTGTCTTCACAATTTTCTACCATTCTTCACTTGGATAAAAAGCCCACCCTTTTCTATTCTGTATGCTGTTTCACTCTAAAATATGTCAGAATGTGGAAGTAAAATGGGTTGTGCATGCCATTTTATGTTGACCTTTAAAGGAATAGTTCACCCAAAAATGAAAATTTGCTGAAAATGTACTCACCCTCAGGCCAAACAAGGTGTAGATGAGTTTGTTTCCTCATGGGAACAGATCTGGAGCAATTTAGCATTACATCACTTGCTCACCAATGGATCATCTGCAGTGAATGGGTGCCGTCAGAATGAGAGTCCAAACAGCTGATAAAAACATCACAATAATCCACAAGTAATCCACACCACTCCAGTCCAGCAATAAATGTCTTGGTGAAAAGCTGCCAAAATACAAATCCATAATCCATAACAACACTTCCTCCAGTGAAATAGTCCATCCCTTGTTGTCCTCTTTTTGCTTGTAAACAGTGCTTGATCTGTGCATATTTCTCTCGATTCAGATGAGACTGCTTTTTCACTGGGAAAAGCAATATTATAAACAGAGGACTGTTTTGAAGTTAAAAACATCTTAATGATGGATTTGTTTCTTACAAACGTGGCTTTTGGCTTCACAAGACATTAATTGCTGGACTGGAGTGGTGTGGATTACTTGTGAATTATTGTGATGTGTTTATCAGCTGTTTGGACTCATTCTGACGGCACCCATTCACTGCAGAGGATCCATTGGTGAGCAAGAGATGTAATGCTA
>NW_015557091.1:1547215-1560918 GCF_001515605.1 Sinocyclocheilus anshuiensis | reverse complement strand
TAAACAAAGTCTGAAACGGGCCGCGACGTGACACAGTGGCGAGATATGTGTCAACATTTATCATATCGCGCTTGATGGGTCAAAATTCAAATAAATGTCATCAATGGCTCAACGTGCAGCGCTTTAGCAGCTAATAATGTAAGTAGTCAAACCTGTTATGTTGCTGTAGTCAGCTGATACATGCGACTATTAACCTTGTTTAACCTGCGTTCATTACTAATTAACTTAAGATAACTGTTTATTTTGTGCAGACGGTAGTTAAACAGCTGTTTTGATTAATGTCAATGTATGATCGTTCTATATAAAGCCAATGTCGACCACATAAAAATCTTTTAAAAAATAACAAAAACTTAAAAAAAAAATCACAGTAAGTTACCATAGTAATGCTTTTTGATATCATCAAGCTTAGAGAAGCATTGGTTTTAATAGTATGTGATCATGATACATTCAGTCATTGATTTTGATTTTCATAGATGTTTTTTGAGAGATGCCTGACATAAAGTTACTCAAGTTTCCTTCAAGTAAAGGAGCATTCTTACAAGGTAAAGTGCAGTATTGTTTAACAATATTATTTGCTAAGCACGGAGTATATAGGGATCAGGATCCTTGATATATTTTCCTAAGCATCCTAAAAGACAACAAGAAATCAGAACTGTCTATTTACTGTCTTAATGCATGTTTTTGGTCTTATTTTGAACATTTAATCCGTGCACGTTATTCTAAACAAAAAAATAATAATTGTCTTCACAATTTTCTACCATTCTTCACTTGGATAAAAAGCCCACCCTTTTCTATTCTGTATGCTGTTTCACTCTAAAATATGTCAGAATGTGGAAGTAAAATGGGTTGTGCATGCCATTTTATGTTGACCTTTAAAGGAATAGTTCACCCAAAAATGAAAATTTGCTGAAAATGTACTCACCCTCAGGCCAAACAAGGTGTAGATGAGTTTGTTTCCTCATGGGAACAGATCTGGAGCAATTTAGCATTACATCACTTGCTCACCAATGGATCATCTGCAGTGAATGGGTGCCGTCAGAATGAGAGTCCAAACAGCTGATAAAAACATCACAATAATCCACAAGTAATCCACACCACTCCAGTCCAGCAATAAATGTCTTGGTGAAAAGCTGCCAAAATACAAATCCATAATCCATAACAACACTTCCTCCAGTGAAATAGTCCATCCCTTGTTGTCCTCTTTTTGCTTGTAAACAGTGCTTGATCTGTGCATATTTCTCTCGATTCAGATGAGACTGCTTTTTCACTGGGAAAAGCAATATTATAAACAGAGGACTGTTTTGAAGTTAAAAACATCTTAATGATGGATTTGTTTCTTACAAACGTGGCTTTTGGCTTCACAAGACATTAATTGCTGGACTGGAGTGGTGTGGATTACTTGTGAATTATTGTGATGTGTTTATCAGCTGTTTGGACTTTTTATCAGCTGTTTGGACTCTCATTCTGAGGGCACCCATTCACTGCAGATGATCCATTGGTGAGCAAGAGATGTAATGCTACATTTCTCAAAATCTGTGCCAATGAAGAAACAAACCAACTACATCTTGTGTGGCCTGAGGATGAGTACATTTTAAGCAACTTTTAATTTTTTTGGGTGAACTATTCCTTTAAGGTTTCAGTATATATGATTCAATGTGAGATCGTCATGATCTCTGTGATCAAAGTCAGTTGTGCATTTCAGAGCAGGGAGAGACTGTTAGCTCCAGCAGGCGTCGCTGCTGTGCTCTGGTTAACACTCCAGCACCATGTGTGAACAAAGCAGTATGTCATATCCAGGACCTGAAGCCCAAACTGGAAAACTGGGGCCAACAGGTAGAATCAAACATAACATGAAGATGGATTTTATTATTTTATACCATCTCTGACCAAGACTCAACCACAATAATTCAAGCCTTAGATCAAAACCAGCACCACACAGATCCAACCCAGATTGAGCTCAGTTATATGAGTTGAATCACATCTTATTTTCTTTGCTCTCATATTACATAATGAATGAATAATGAATGTCTCCTCTCTTCTAGGGTGATAATGCTCAGCATGAAACTGCACATGAAAACAACCACAGTGTCGTTTGGAAGTGAGCCATAAAGCATTATAGATTTTTCACATCACATACATCAATTGAAACCATTTTGTCCAGTAAGACAGCACTTGTGATCAGCAGTCTTATACCTATTATATAGTATGTGGGCTCTAACATATCACCAGAAAATAATTGTAAATTAATTAATAGCTTAATTTATTAATATTATTAAAACCTTGCTGATTAAATAGTGTATTTGGCCTTTGTGTTTTTATATGTGTTTGAATGCAGAGCTGTATATTGAAGGCATGGGACTTTTAATGTACAATGTAATGATGGACAGTCTTGAATCTCCTTAATATTTTGGTTATAATATGCATTTAGTTTTCTTTACATAGTGGGGGATTTGAAATATTGAAGTATTATACAGAACTTCGGTGCATAACTCTATTTATATAATTATTACATTAAGATTTTTCATAATCATTACATTAAGATTTTTATATTTTCACTTTTCATTTTAATTTAATTTTGCTGTGCTTTCTATTAGTTTTTTATTATATATATATATCTATTGTATGTGTGTTCCATATATATATATATATATATACACTTTTTATATCTAATTTTAATATTTTAATTTATTCCAGCTTTATTTCAATTAACAGTAATAACATAATAATCATTTAATCATTTGTAAATAAACAGTGCCACAGATGTCCTGATGGAGGTGATGAGTTTGATCGAGCGTCTTGAGTTGGACCGCAGAGAGGCAGAGAAGGCTCTACTGGAAGAAAAGGAGAAAGCAAAGAAACTTTCAGAGAAATTGCACAGCCTCCGTCTCTGGAAGCAGAATGAGTTTCCTATAGCAGTGCAGAAAGGTCAGACTGGATATTGATTACGGCATGCAATTTATGTTCAAACTGTTTTTTCCAGCTCTAACATTTTACTTCAGGCCCAGTAATGTGGTAATAAAGTGTCTATTCTATTCTGTTCTATTCTATTCTATTCTATTCTATTACAATGTACAGTCAAAAATATTCAACAGGGTCATCAAAAACACACAAAAATGGCTTGAGGAGCACAAATATAAAGTAATTTATATTAAATCAAATAAAGTAAATGTTAAAGGCAATAAAATACAATATAAAAACTTAAAAGGATTTTATTTCAGTTAGTTGTCAAGGCAAAATTTCACATTTTTACATATATGGACTAAAAGCCACAAAACTTATGTTATGGGGTCTTTAAAAAAGTTGAATTACCAAAATAATCTCTTTTCTGCTCCATCCTTAACTTTTCGCATCTGTCTGTCTTATATTTGCATGGTCCGAGCGTGAAGCCTGCAGCACAGACATCGCTGAGCTGACGTGGCAACTGAAAATGAGGAGAGATCAGCTGCCGCAGGTGAGAGACAGACTGACCCACACGGAGGTGCTGAACCGACGTCTGAAGGAGGATATCAATTTTATGAGGAAACGCGGGCCGCTCGTGCACGAGAGACTCCAGCTGGAAAGTGAAATCATCAAGCAGGTCCAAACAGCACAAAGTGAGGTGCGTTTACTGCGAAACCTGTTTGTTGGCTTGTTTAGAGGACCTGAAATCAATAAGACAAAACCAAAGAGAAGAAGGGATGTAAGTCTAACTAAAGAGTCCAGAACGTGCTAGAGGAGTGCAACAGAGACCACCCACTTTTTCAGAGGACTGGTTTTTCCAGTTTATTTTTTCAAAGAATTCATCAATAAAGAGTGCTAAACTGAAGTGTTTATTTTGTGAATGAACTACCCACTGTTATTATAGTATTATTTATATACTATTATAGAATTTAATAATATTTTAATTAGTTTATTTTTTTATATTAAAATTACATTTGAATTAAAATAATAAAACATATTTTAAAGTTTGTTTTAGTAATTTCATGTGCTTTCGTCATTTTTATAGTTTTTTTAATTAATATTTCTTATTTAGCTTTATTTTTGTTTCAGTTTCAGTTTTTAGTACTTCAACTTATTTCATGTAGTTGCCAAAGCAATTTTCAGATTTTCCTAATTTAAAATGTTTCACCTAATATTTATATTCATTTTAATATTTAATTTTATTCCTGCTTTCAGTTAACTAAAACACTTTTTTAATAATTTGACTTTTGGTTTACAATAACAACACTGACTATTCATCCCATGAAGCATTGTGAATGACATAATTGAGTCAAATTATTGATAAAACTATAAGTCCCTGATTATTATAATCAAATACAATATATATGAAGTGTTTTCCTACACATTTGGATAAATACAAATGTAAAAGTTGTTTAAGGAAAATCTGAAAAAAGCTGAAATAATACTGACTTCTACAGAAGCATTTAAAACTGCTAAACAACCTCTGAGCTCATTGGCTGTTTTGGGATGCCATTTTTACTGTTGAGCCATGTTGCCATGATAAACATTGTCAGACTATTATGTTTATTCATAAAGACATTGTCACAAATGTTCCTCTAGGCCAGTGAGACGTTTTCAAACATCTCTCAGAAGCTAAAGAGTCTTCAGGAGAAGTTTAAAAATGAGGAATTCAGAGCAGACCTTAGGAAAGGAGAAATGAACAAAGAAATGGAAACGATCAGAAATCATCTGAGTGACAAGCAGTGAGTCCTTTTTTGTCATCTGGATACTGACATCAGGCCTATATTTTTATTTCAGTTCACTCTTGTTATATCAATCCAGACAGAAGGTGTCACTAAAATGCTGTTCTCTCCGTCTTCACAGTTTAATTCCTATCCATCAGTGTGTAGGCACATTACAATATCAATATCAAAAATATGGTATTCAAAATCAGCCATTTTATAACACATTCTGCAGATGTAAATCACATTCTAATTCATGTTATCTTCATTTAAAGGCTGCACCTGACATTTATGCCATACTTTTGACTTACATTTACGTCACACTTTTATTTCACAAAATTCTTTAATTTTTGGAAATGTCTCATATGGAAAACATTGCTTAGAATCAGCCTTGTGGACATGTTTAGCAATTTCTACATTACATTTATAGATTTTAGGATGTCTATTATACTTACATAACCAACCACTGCTTGTAAAAACACATATTGACATTGCAAATAAATTAAAAACAAATAGAACATGCTAATACAGTTTTCTCTAGGTAAAACGACATAAATACTTATGAAATACTGACACAACTGAGCAATGTTTTAACAGGATCTGATGTCATTCAGCTGCTTCCCTCCATCTGTATGAAGCGGTATATAGACATGTAATGTGTACATGGGAATGACACAGTTTCTCTTTCTCTGCCGACAGGAGTGAGTTACAGCAGCTGCAGTCTCAGTGTGAGGTGTTTCAAAGAAAAATTCAAGAGTCGATAGAAAAACTAACATTGAGAGTTTGAGAGGCAGGAAACAGACGTACATGAAGAAACCAGTATTCATTTAGAAAACATTCAACTGCCAGTTTGCTCACAGGATATTCGATCAAATCCATTAAAATATTATGAAGACATTTTACATTTTTTGGAATATTCTGACTGTTACAATCATAAGCTCATGTTACTTCCTTTTTTTTTTTTTATTAGTCCCTTGAAAGAGCTTTTGTACCAAATATTCATTTCACTTACCTTTTTTTTTTTTTTTAGGTCAGAACATTAAAAGCTGAAAAAGATGATAAAGAAGAGATATTGATGATAAAGAAGAAGGAAGTATTGCAGCTTCGAAACCAAATACAAACATCTGTAAGTATAACAGGCTGTTATTTTAAATGATATAAATCAGAGGTGAAATTATGTGCCGTGTTGGAGATGTCAACCCTCACGTCCTCTGGAGGGCAGGAAAGGCCCACGATTCCTTGCACTGATCTGCCGTGTTTATTCTCTCAGAGCCTCCATTTTGTCTAAGCCCTGATTTTACAATTACACTACGCATGAGTGAACGAGCCGCAGAGCGCTCACTTGTTTCTTTAGCCGTTTGTTTATTCCTTTTTAAATTTATATTTTGTGCATTTTTGATGTTGTTCTGCCACAACAGAGTTGTAAAAGTTTAGAAACTTTCCAAAAGAACGAAACTTGGCTTGACCGTAGGTGGTGCTATATGATGTTTTAGATTTCATGAATGTTTGACACATGACTGTTATAGTTTAAATATGAAATGAATTGAAAATAGGCTTATGCTTATGTGCTAGAACAAACAGTGGACCTTTCAAGCAGTTGGATAATATATATATATATATATATATATATATATATATATGCAAAGATGCTTAAAAATATGATCTTTTGTGTGTGGTTAGACTTTCATTTTGTGCACAACATGAGAATATGGTTGAATTTAGCCTCCAAACAAAGACTTGACAATAGAAACGTCCGTATTAGCATATATATCTAATAAATAGATGTAAATAATGGGCATTACTGTGTTTATCAGAAACTTGAAGGTGATGAAAAGGTGTCTGTATTGGATGCAAACTTAAGCCAAAAGCAACATGAGTTATCGACCCTGCGAGACAAAAACAAAGAGCACAAACTGGAAATTGAAGACTACAAGAGAAAGATCTACCAAAGGTTTGTCCAATAAGCTTCAGCTCACACAACATTTTAGATTGAATTTAAAGTATATTCCTGGATATTACTGATTGTCACTAATGATTAGTTTTGTCTGCTGTGTTTTGCAGTAATTTGTTATGTTGTGACAGTAAATGGCCTAGTCTGCAGTTATTTCACAGTAAAATTCTGAATATAGTATTTTATTGTAAAATCCTTGGTGATATTTTTTTTTAAAAGGTGGTGAATTGTGGTAAACTGCAATCAACAACGTTATACTCACTATACATTCTATACAGTCCAAATTTCAAGCACAATAACCTAATTTTATCAGACAACAAGAAGTACGGCAAATAGATTTTTCATAGAACTGCAGAAAATGAAATCGATCCAAATGAAAAACAATCCACTGTTGGTATGGTACAGCAATAACAAATGACGTTGCCTCCGTAAGATCTATGAAGACCATATGTTTCACACACAAGCCAATAGGGCTGTTCATGTGTTGCCGTTTTGTTGAATCTGTAACACATCATGAGAAACTATGACATGGAATAAAATCTGGATATACAGTAGTGATTCTTCCCAACTTGATACAGAACTTATGGATCAGCATTAGATTCCATGTTGGAGACTCAAATGACAACACTATGAGAAATGTGCTGGAGATGTCTTGTGGTTCATTGGTCTGTTGTGTGAGTGTTGGATTCTTTAATTATCAACACGGAATCTGTGTTCCGCAGATCATGTCATGAAATCATGCAAAAACTCTAATTCCACTTCATTAAAAATGTGTAGGTGTGTGTGGCATTGCTTCTGAAATTAAAATGCTGTGAAGAAGCACCGCAGCATGAACTAACACAATGATTTAGTATGCAAAAAATACATTATCCACCTTATTTTGCAACGCGGATGTGAGCTAATTTCTGTGAATGCGCGAGACTTCCGAGACTTAGTTGCTGTAAGTAAGTAAGAACTTTATTGTCATTGTACATGTACAATGAAACTCTGAACTCTATAGGGAAGTAACTTAAAAAAAAATAAGAAACTCGTGCAATATCAAGCAGCATAATAGACTGTTTTTGTACAGCTAAAATAACTGGAAGTGGATGACACGTTACGTTAAAAAGGTGTATAATCAAATGTTGAAATTTATGTATATTACCATGAACAGTATAGACCCAATGATATGCAAATTTTAAAATGCTGTTTTTTATTTAATTTTAAAAAGAAAGCATAAAAATTAAAGGCATAATATTATACAGTGTATATATAAAATACCTTACTTAGTTTCACTGATATTGCTGTAAACAAACTGCAGTTTGTTAAATGTTGTGTAAATGCTTGAGTTTTTACAAGAATCGGGCTGCTTGTTGTTAATGTAATGCATAATGAACTAAACTTTAAGCGTTGTGTCATAACTATTCCAGTAATTAATCTTTGATTTGGCACATCTTGTGTAATCAGTTGGATGTCACATACTGTATCCAGAGCGTTTTCATTTCCAGTTGTGAAATTTGCTGAATGCTGTGCAAGCATTTTTGTGAGCGGGCTGCTGTATCGTGGAGTGGATCTCGTGGGACGGACTGTGTTTTATGATGTTGTTTGTGGCTGTTTTGTTCCAGTGAACAGGCTGTGAGAAAGCTACTGAAGGATCGTGAGCATGTTCTGCTGAAGATCAGTTTGAGTGAGAAGCAGTGGAAACCGGTCAAAGCCGAGTTTGACCAGGTGTCTGCTGTACACTCAGACACCAAAGCCGAGCTGGACCGTCTAGAGCGCCAAACCTTTCTGGAGGAGCTGAAGAACGGGAAGAGGACACCTGCCCCATTCAGATCTAAAGATGAGTTTATTAGCAAGGTTACTGAATGAACAAATGTGTAGCCCGTATCCAAAAAAATTTAAATTCTATCATCATTTACTCACCCTCATGACATTCCACACCTGCATGCAGTTTTTCCATTGAAAAAGTAGAATTTAAGAATTCTATCAACACTCATACACATAAAGGTTCTTTATTGGCATTGATGGTTCAATGAAGAACCTTCAACATCCATGGAAGCTTTTCCACTTCCAAAAGGTTCTTTGTAGTGAAAAAGGTTCTTCAAGACTATTAAAATGTTCTTCAAATTAAGAAAAAAATTTAACCGAAAATGGTTCTTGTATGGCATCACTGCGACTGCGTATGTACATATTATATTCCAAGTCTTCTGAAGCCATACAGTAGCTTTATTTAAAAAAAAAAAAAAATTAGAAAAACATGAAGGTGAGTAAATAATTACTTAACTAATAAATAGTTCTGTAAACAATTATTAAACAATTATTTTACATAAGAGGTTTATAACAGTAGTACTTTGATGTCTTTATTGGTCTCTTTTGACAATAAATTGAATACAACTGTTAAGATAATGTGTTTATAGAGAATTAGACTATAGTCACTTTTGAGCTGCTTTGGATTTTGTTTTTGTCTTGTTTGCCAAATTTTGCTTCATAATCAGGTGATGTTATTTTGATGTCTTTTCTTTTTGGTGGGCAGAAAGAGATAGACAAAATGAAGTCCCTGATAATCACTGAAATGACCACCTTAGATATTCTCAAGGTAAAACCAGATGTTCCTTATGAATACATCTTTAAATGAGTAAATAAAATGATGATAATGGATGAAGCAATGTCAGTGTTGCACTAGTTTGTGTGTACATTTTCTGTGTCTGTTAATGTTTGGTATTGATACGTTCAGGGTTATAGGGACGCAGAGGCAGCTGAATTTCATCGTGAACAAACAGACTGCGAGAGGGTGAAAGGTGAGCTGCAGAAAAAGTATGAAGACGCTATGTCTACAATTACTCAGCTGGAGACTGAGGTGGAGCAACTGAGACAGACATATGCAGAAAAATCTGAGGTAAATCTCACAGGCATAGAATAAATATAGCTGGTTTACTGTAAAAATCATCGTTCAAGTATTGGATAATTTCAAGTTAACTCAGAAAGCACATATTTACCCTTAATCAGAAAAGCAGCTCCCCATGAGATGATACTGAATGAAACTGAATATTCCAATGAAAACATTTTATTCATATTTGCATTTGATTAGATCTAACATGTTAGGCTATATTATTATTAAAAGGGGTGGTTGATTGTGATTTCACTTTTTTAATGTTAGTTAGTGTGTAATGTTGCTGTTTGAGCATAAACAATATCTGCAAAGTTACGAAGCTGAAAGTTCAATCAAATGGAGATATCGTCTTTTAAAATGCTGTCAGTTTAATGCCTACAAAAATGGCTCGTAGGGACTACAACGAGTTATTTCCCGGGTTCGTGACATCACAAACCCAGATAAACACCGCCCCCGGGAAAAGGCAGCAAAGGGGGCGAGGCCATGCTGCCTTGTTTTAGAGAAGAGGAAGAGAAAACTAGAGGTGCACATAAAAATCTATTCATATATGAATCGCGATTCTGTCTTCTAACGATTCTAATGGATTCACAAGTTTCAAAATCAATGTTCTAAAGCAGCGGTTCTTAATACTGTTCCTTGCGTCCCCCTGCTTCTCAATCGGGCTCAAACTGATAAGCGATATTAACGACGCCATTGTTTACAATACAACCGGAGCACATGCCGCTGAGGTGAGGGGCGGGACGATTAGACGCGCACTAGAGGAGGTTTAGCCCATCACAACACACTGGGCTAGCTAACCAATCAGAGCCCATTGCATATTTCTGAGGGCGGGGCTTCATAAAAGCAGGAAATGATCAGCGCGTTTCTCAGAGAAGGGACAGAGCGGTGTGGAATAAAGGTAAATTATGTGAAAAATGTGTGTTTTTTTTAAATGAAGCATTAACATTATAAGCATAAAATTATACTTGATTTATATTACAGTATGAGTTATAAATATCTTACTTAAAAACTTAAAAGTGCTTAAATAATTCCATATTTGTCATTCGATTATTGTATGTTATTTATTTGCTATTAGCAAAGCCTTATTGTGATGTTATTGAGGTACGAGGAGATTTAAAACCAGATCAAGGTGCTCGACCTGAAGTCTCAAGAGTTCAAACAAGAATCAGAGATGATGGAGCAAACCATCACCACTATGCCAGATGTTATAGCGGAGCTACAGTAAGAAATACTGTAAACAATATATGTTTGACCATATAAATATTAGACTTCCATGCTTGTTTTTATTTGTTGTCTATTTCAGGGGTTTGTCAAACACTATGGCGTTCAAACATGGGACAGTCACAGTAGTGATGGGTAATGTGCACAGGGATATAGCTTCCTGTCAACAGAGGAAGTCTCATCACGCACAGATTCACTCAACGCCGGGCTGTCATGAAGGACACAGAGGTTAAGAACCCTTTCTTTCATATTTACATTTATGTCAAGATTATTTTGTCAGGGCTTCCTATATGGGCTGATCCTAGATCAGCTTTGCTATTTAAATACTTATAATCCAGGTTAACAAATGTTTTCTTTACATATCAGAAAACAGATCAGCTGAAGCCGAACGAGCATGAGTGCATTTGATAGGTTAGGGGATTTGATGTGCTCCAATCACCATTCAAGCTGAAATTACCTTTATAAATATTTAGATTTCCTTTGTATGATGATGCACCGTGTCATTTTTATGGAATACCCAGTGATACCAAATAATACATTTCAAGACACTGAGAACAAAACATATGTAACAAAAAACCTTTTGTCCAGTATTATCTACTGTTAGCTGGTTGTGTTGACAGCAGCTTTATGTTATTAATATTTGCAGGTATATGCACATAAAACGTGGTTATAGCACTCATATATTTATATACATTTGGAAAAGTACAATATTAATGTATTAATAACATCAAAAATGCAAACTGTTTTATATATGAACAGCTTTAGGTATGTACAAATGTTTACAAATACTTTGAGTTTCAAAGGCTGTTGAATTTGTGCTATTCAAAATGTGTGTGTGTGTGTGTGTGTGTATATATATGTAATATTATTCATTATTATTATTATTAGATAAATGAGATTATTTCAATATTAATTTTACACCATTACATTTTTTTGACATTAAAGGGATAGTTCACCCAAAAATGAAAATTCTGTCATTAATTACTCACCCTCATGTCGTTTCAAACCCGTAAGACCTTCGTTCATCTTCGGAACACAAATGAAGATATTTTTGATGGAATCTGAGAGCTGTCTGACCCTGCATAGACAGCAACTCAACTGAAATGTTCCCAAGTCCAGAAACGTAGCAAGGAGATCTGTAAAATAATCCATGTGACATCAGGGGTTCAACCGTAATTTTACGAAGCTACGAGAATACTTTTTGTGTGCAAAAGAAAAGAAAAAAACGACCTTATTCAACAATTCGTCTCCTCCGTATCACCCTGTAGCGCCATTTTGGAGAGTATCCGCTGGACAGCATACGCTGTTTACGTCCAGCTGATACTCTCCAAAATGGCGCTACATGGTGATGCGGAGGAGACGAATTGTTGAATAAAATCATAAAAGTTTTTTTTTTCTTTTGTGCACAAAAAGTATTCTCGTAGCTTCGTATAATTGCGGATGAACCACTGATGTCACATGGATTATTTTACAGATCTCCTTGCTACGTTTCTGGACTTGGGAACATTTCAGTTGCGTTGCTGTCTATGCAGAGTCAGAGAACTCTCAGATTCCATCAAAAATATCTTAATTTGTGTTCCGAAGATGAACGAAGGTCTTACGGGTTTGAAACGACATAAGGGTGAGTAATTAATGACAGAATTTTCATTTTTGGGTGAACTATCCCTTTAAAATGTTTTCATTCCGTTCTATAAAGACTGATCTTAAGAGAAACATGAGTCAAATGGTGTTTCACTTATATTTAATACTTATTCAGCTTTAAAGATTCAATTCGTCCATATAAAGAGTAGAATTGAATTTACTTTCATTTGTCCAATCTGGATTTCATTTATAAATACATTTGCAATTAAAATGTCTTTACTGGACCAAATGGCCCCACTATGAGATTGTGTTGAGCTTGAACTTGGTTGAACTTGCAAAGTTAACCTGCAATTTCACTAAAGTTAAGTACATACGAACAAGGGTTTATGTTTTAAAACACTGTCAGTACATTAATATTGTCTGTTTGTGTGTCTTCTGATATCCACAAATTAAATACCTAGCAAATCATATTACACCTTTGCTCTGGAATACCCGACACTCAGTATCACACCTCTAGTAACCTCTAATAATTTGATGAAAGCTCTTAAAATTTTCTGTCAGAGATAATATGTTATGTTTTGCATGAAACCCACGTATTATCACTTCATTTTCGGAGGGAAAAGCTATTTATTGGGGGAGTTGAGTTTCGGGATTATGGCCTCAGTCAGAGCCCGGCGCCTGATGAAAGTCTCACATGGCTTATCTAATGTGAAATCGCCATGTGGTATATAGTTTCATTAAACGGTGATCAAGAATGCATTAGTTCAAAACAAGAAAAGGCAATGGGGCTTAATCCGCCATGCGCGCAGAAGCAGCAAACTCCAAACAAGTTGTTGGTGCGAGACAGGAGCCGAATTAAAAGTCCTCCCTCATAGAGCCAGTCTGCCATTAACTTGCTGTAGGGCAGCAGAGCAGAGAGTCTCTTTAGACTTCTCACAGGAAACAATAAAGCAGCACAAAGATTCATCGTCCAACAGAAACGTTTCGACTTTTAACATTTCCAACAAAGAGAGACTGTGTCAGAGTGCCTTCGATTGACCTGCAGGCGCATCGTTGGGACGTCACAGTCATGAGATGTTAATGAACATAGGAAATATGGATAGTGACGCACAACACTGGATGACGACCACAGTGTCATGCGTTATAGAGAGACACACTTAAAGAACAATTTGGCAATAGTTTAAGAAAAAGAAAACTGAATTTGTCATATTTTCTAAAAGCCAGACTTAATATCTTGCTTCTCAGATTTACATTTCTTTTGACATTATAGTGGTTTCATTCAGATAAATACATTTATCTTCATTAGCCACAACTGGATTTTATTTATAATAAATTTGCAATTGTATAGTCTTTCTTGGACCACATGTCCCCCCTTAAAACCTTAAAGGGGTCCTATTATGCTTTTTCAACTTTAGTTAGT